>NC_143397.1:84414145-84567882 GCF_052110815.1 Crocodylus siamensis | reverse complement strand
AATTACAATAATCTCAGATCTTTTATGGAAGCCCCCTCTTGCCCCAGAACTTCAGTCAGCCTCATGGCTATTTGCATGGACTGGCCAGGAACTATCTTAATTACTCTACAGACTGAATTGGGATACCCTTAGAAAGTTTCTACATGTTTGTTTAAAACTAATCTCTCGTTAAGCCTGGGGAGTTAGCATATAGAGACAGCTAGCTTAAAGACCATACAGCAGAACATTATACAGAGAAGATTAAAACATTATGCACTGGTACATGATGCCATAAAAGTGCCATAGATACCGGTGCTATCAAATTATGGAGGCCTACTTGAAAAGGTATAGGCAGGAAGAGGTTTTGCAGTGAAGAGGGTAGCTCCCCTTAGTCTTCCATGCCCTCATTTATTAACACTTGTCCAACATTTTCTAGATAGAAAGGTGAAGCTTGAGCATCCATTTAATGCTGAGCAGTTATGACAAAAGCTTTAGCAAACTTAAAGCTTAAATTGGATGATATTAAGCAGCTGATTGTTCATTTTTATTGTATTTGCCAAGCTCATTTAAGCCAAGTGAACCTGTTGTTAGAGAGTACTCCTTCACTGAGCAAAGGTGCTGTAGAAATATGGCAACAACTGAATTTAGTTCTGATTGCTACTGACATAAATATGATGCAAGTTAATTAGCACAGACAAGTGAAGTTAAGTCTGTTTCAGACACTTTGGGGCAGTTCCTTAAAGCCTTGTGTATACCCAATCCAAAGCATGACACGTGAATACTAACGTGTTAAGAGAATAAAAAGGTGGGAGAGGTGAGGATGCAAAAACATCCCTGTTAAAACAGACTTAGCTGTTTGATTTATGAGACAAGTAGAGAACAAAATTTCTTGTTCTTTGCTTAAGGTTCACAAACTATTATGTCAAACCAAATAATACATATGTTTGGAATAATAAAGGTAAGTTCCATCAACCTTTTCTAGCCACCCTTCACATACAATTCAAAGTAATGAAAGCCATCAAAGGAAATAAAAGCTCACTCCTCCAACTTTCACACAGCAATAATATTTCTGGATATAGAGGCAAGGGGAGTGAGACTGGAAAACTTTATTTGGTACACTGTTATTATATACTGAATTAAGCAGAGGTCCCTTGGAGAATGTAGTATAGGTTCATATAGATAGAGGTAGAATTACTAATAAGTATGTATATGTATAGATATGTAGAAATATGTATGTATGTATACATACACTGTATGTATATACACATGCACACACATGCTCTATAAGCAATTGACAGATAAATACCAAGGTATACAATTACTAAGCAACTTTAATACTACTGTGCATGCACATGCCTACATTTGTGTATAGAATTAAAATTGCTTAGTCACTGTATACTTGGTATCAAAGCCGACCCTAGGGGTGTGTGGGGCCCAGTGCATATCAGCCTGTGCGGGAGTGGCAAGCAGCTGGAGCATGTAGCCACTAGTGCATGGTGGCCACATGGAGTGGTGGCACCTTTGACAGGGCCTGTACAGCACTGTTCGCAGGGACCCCTAAAGCTCAGGGCCCAGGGTGGTTGCCCTGATTTGCTGCCCCACTCAAGGGATAGGTCTGCTTGGTATTTATGTTTTAGTTGCTTTATCACAATGCAAATAGCTTTACATTAACAGATTTTGTAAATAAGCTGTCCATTAAATATATATATATACATACTTTGGCAATCAAAGGCCTGGAACTAAAATGATGTAGAGTGGTATTTTAATTTATTCTGTTTTCAAGTGTTAAGAATTCCTATTCATTTACTGATAAATTCACTCTGTTCTCGTACTATATTCTGTCAAATAGGAAGTGTCTGCAACTGAGATGTGCTTTTGGATTTTGTGAATAAAATGAGAAAAGGTTGGTCTTGGAAGTAGAAATGGTACTGGGTCAGTTTGCTGATTTGGTTGCAGAAGGAAGAAAAGTGGCCTATTTGTGTTATCACAACTAAAAAGAAACTGAAAGAGATCTAACAGGTTTCTGTTGGAATCTACTGCTACATGAATATTAGAAGCAACCATTTTAAGTATAACTCCAGAGAATACTTAAGTTAACTTGTTTTGTTTTTAGGACAGGATCCCATGGCTTTGCAAGTTGCATGATATATTAATGAGGTAAGAGAAACTCACTTACAATAAGGATACACTGTAATGATGATTGGCCCAAGACAAATACAAGGATGTTTTCTTTTTCCATGGCATTCTGGGAGACAAGCATATTTAGCCTTGCAATCATATTACACAGTTAATAAAACTATTCTATATTCTGTGAGATGCTTTAATAGTTACTGTCAAAGTAAAACTGGCCTCTAAAGGGTACCACTGTCAATAGAACTGTTTGGGAACTAGTTCTTTCTTTGCCCTGCATACAAGAACTTGACATTTCCAGGGGTTGATTCACTAACACACCTGACATCAGTTATGCCTAATGGATGCACCCACAGAAAACAGACTGTATTAACTGGGGGCAAAAAATTCTAAAATGCCGCAGTGACTCTGGAAATTAGGTTCCATTGATTTTCTGTCTTTGGAAGCCCAGGTCATTTCTGAGCATGGAATTGAACCTCTGTAGTCACTTAAGTGTTTTCATTACTTTTATTCTTCGTGACTTCCTGCAGTAGACACAGTTGTTGTTAAACCTTGCAGAAATGCAAGGAACAGGGTCCAAATTGGCTACTTGCCTACTGAATTTAAGCCACAGAAATTTTTAAACAGCACAGATGGTCGCAACTGTGACTGATCCTAACATGCTTTTCTAGTCACAAAAACGTTTCTGTGATGCTTCTTGCCCCATTTCCACTTACACTATGAATGGAAGAGGGAGAGGGAACAGAACCAACAACAGTCCCTTTACTTTGGATACTCCAAGGGTGCCAGAGAAGTAGTAGCTAGCACTTCTTTGATCCCAGTATCCAAATTTAAAAAAAAATAAATAACAATGACAGAAACCTTCATCAAGATAGTCACTTCCCTGTGAGCCATTTGAAACTTATAGTCACAAAAATAAATTTATTCTAAAGAACTCTGCAACGTTACACTTACAATCAATTCTGCAAAGTGGGTTGCTGCTAACTGTTGTCTCCAAAAGCAGGGTTAACTCAGACGCCATTATTAGCTCAAATAACATATCTGCAGAGATTTTTCTATTCTTGAGCTTTAGTAGATTTCTCTCGAGTAAGTAGCTTTCCAGCTGAATCAAATTTTTCTCCTGCACATATGTATGCCAAAAAACAAAGTGTTTTTGTACACAGTGTCATAATTGCCCGAAGTCATCAACAACCTGAAGTAAGGTTTTTAATAAGCCAAAGGCATTATTTTCCCCAGGCAAGCTGTTGTTCTTTCACTGTGCTTCCCATATTACAGCAGCTGACTGCCTTTTTAATAATTAAGGACCAAATGTTACAGCAGAGGTTCAAAAGGACTTCAAAGCTGGGAAACTGCCATAAAAAGCCCACAGAGAAACTTTTCTCTCTATGTATTATTGGGCAGTGCTCAGTAGTAGCTTTTTCTGCATCCCAGAACAATGAGAAACTTTTTAGAAACAGTGGCTGAAAATCCCATCACTGAGCTGGGACTGTACTGCTTACGCTAGCAATAGATGTTCCTCTACAAGAATTCTTTGCCCTGGTAGAGGTAGGTTTTGTTTCTCACTCCTCAAAAACATCCTCTTTCCTGTGGTTTTGTTCAGTTGTCAGTATTTGGCTCTAAGCAGCACGTGGTTCTGCCTTGTTGGAGCAAACTGGCCAATTTTAAGTACTGTGGAATTTGACTCCATTTCTTTTATCTTGCAATATGATCCTTTTTTCCCCTCTGGCGGGCCTCCAACTGGGGCCACTGAGAAGCTTGAATGGATCCAAGTTAATTTACAGAAGAGGTTGTTTGACTGTATCTTTTACCCAGTCTGAATTCAAAAAACTTATAAATGAAGCTGGAATGGTCTTGCAGAGGTGAAAGTGAGGTACTGCGTCTTTTTATCATCTTGGGAAATCAGGACCAATAACTGCAACCCAAATTTAACAGAACATATATAAATTGGGAGTAGTCACATTCACTTACTATTATCTATAATTGCATCACAACTTGACTGCAGAATGTGTGTTTACTTTCACCTGAGCAGATATTTCAGTCATCTGTTTGCTGACTTGAAGGTTGAGTTTGTGATTGCCAATATGACTGGCATTTTTAGGAAGCTTTTCTTGAGCAACTTGGAAGACTGATGAGTGAGGATACATGCAACTTTTCCAGTAAGGTTAGCTATAGCAGTATGGTTAAGGCAAACTATTTAGTTTGGTGCCTTCAGAAACAGGGTTTGGCATTTTGCGGGCCTGTACATTTTTAAAAAACAAAACCATGTACTGTTCAGTATAGACTTAAGATCTAAACAAACTTTTGCAGTTAGCTTTCCTGTTAAGCACTTAAGGAACAGGATTGATGGCAGTCCTTTTGGAAGGATGGTGGCCATTAGGTAGGCTCCAGAAGCTAGGAATGGTCCCTATAAATAAATATGTTTTTTTTAAATCTTGTTTTTCACACACACATACACACACAAAAAAAGTATTTCAAAGTTGATCCAAGAGATTCCTCGAGCTGTTCTATGCAAACATGTGTTGGTTTGCCTACCCATTGCTTCTTGAGACCAGTCCAGGAGTTTTGACTACACCAAATGTGGGCATGATGTTTTTGTTAAAGTACCGCTCACTGATGTCTTCTTTTGGTAGGGAAGAGTCATCTGGACAAAATGCCATTCTGGCCTGCTCTGCTCTGAAGAAAATGTATAGGCGCATATTAGTAAGTGGAAGAGAGGCAGCATATTCTAAAAATGATGAGTTAGAAAAACAAGGAGAAATGGCAGCAGGGAAGATCCTCTTTATTCATTTGGATGGACCAAAGGAACTCATCGCTAAACGCCTGGAGAAGAGGAAAGGACATTTTATGCCGTCTGAATTACTACAGTCTCAATTTGATGCTCTGGAGCCCCCAACAGCACCAGAAAATTTTATTACTATCAACCTGGAGAAATCTGTTTCAGAAGTAGCATCAGAAATTGTGAAATATCTTCCTTTAAAGTGATACTTTTTTCAGAGCACAATCTGAATTAAACAAACATCAACTTTTTTAGCCATATCAGATTTGTGAAACAGCATTTTAATGGCTTTCTCAAGGTAATCAATACAATTTGGAATGCTCATTTACTTTTCTTGGTGAACTTTGAGGGTGCTGCAATCCTAAAAGCTGTTTTTGTTATTGCTGATATTTCTGTCAAAGCAAGTTAAAACTCATTGGTGAAATTCTCAGAAGCTGTCAGTATTGGCCTGACCCTTCTCCAACATCCGCCAAAGTTAAGACTTCCATTAATTCTGATGCAGACCAAAGTTAGCACAGAGCACTTTCGAAGATCCCACGTAGGGTGATTAGACAGAGATGAGAACGTTAACCCTTATTTCACTATTTTTCCTGTCAGAATAGAAGTTGGCCTAAGGCATCACTCACTAATATTAAATAATGAAATCATCAAACTATTTTTTAAGAGGAGTCAGAGTTCTCTAGTAGAGCGAGAAAGCAGGCGATCAGTGACTGGGCTCTTTTCCTGAAACTACAATTGGCTTATTGCCTCATTTTGAACAAGTCTCAACTTTTGTGCCTGTGTCCTCAACTGAAATTACTCATCCCCCCCTCACAGGAGTGTTGTGCAGCTTCACTGATTTTTTCTTAAACACTGACTGCTAGTTGGAAGGAAAGGGCTATGCAGCTGCAAAGTATAATTCTATATACATCTTTAAAAATAAACTCTTAAGTGGCCTTGCATAGACTGTGAACTAGTGTCTTTCATTTGCAAAATTGAAGCATTGAGGAAAGAATGACAAAACACTGGTGGTTTTTCAACCTTTTTAGACTCAAGGTATCTCTCAGAAAGTGCCAACTCTTAGCCTTCGCTTATTTTTGACTATGGAACAATAATAGAGCAACTATACAGTTAGGACTAGCAACTTGGAAAAACCACATCAGGTCAGAATATTTTCAATGCTATGAATATCTATTTGAAATTTCCGGGTTTATCTTGTGAATCATGTATGGGTGTGTGCACACCTAATAGTACTAATATTGTGCAGTACCCTGGGGCACCCTTAAAAAAAGTCTTATGGCACCCTGGTTGAGAGTCACTGGAGTAGACATGCTGATGAAATGACAGAGAAAGAGGGAGAATGTGTCAGCCAATGAAATAAGATTTAAATACCACTGAGTTCACCAGTTCAGGAGTGATGGATGTTCCTGCTCTTTGGGGTGAGTAATGGGTGGCTAAACAGAGTGATTTTTTTCTGGTATTCTTTCTCCCTCTCCCCCCAGCTTCTAGTGTTAAGTCTACATTAAAAGCTGTATTTATCCTGTGGCAAGATTCAGAGGTGATGTGAGGAAAGGCAAGAGTGAAATAACCCTCCTGTGCAAGGGAGTCTCACTTCAGATTGGAAGCTGTGTATTTCTGCCACAGGCCCTTTAGATTCTGAATAGAGACAGCATGCAAGAAATCCAGCTTCTTATTTCTAGTATTCTTCACCATCTAAAATAGTGGGTTAAAAGTACTTAGGAGTCATTTGGTATACCTACTCAGCAAGGCTGTAAACCCTGTTAGAGCACATCCATTCAGCAGGAACTTTTAAGAAAGCTTGTTTACTTCATTGTACTTTGCAGTGGGTTATGTTCCAAGTCATTATTAAAATTAATTATATGCCCCTGTGGCCTCAATCATGCATATAGTCATGGACAGAAATGATCCTACTGAAGTCAACAGAAATATTCACATAAACCATGTTGTGCACATGTGCCAGTCTGCAGAACAAGGGGCTCAGAGCGCCAATCCAATATATGGTCATAGCCAGATATTTTTTATACAATCAAATAGTTAAAAAGATTAAGATAAAAATGTACTTTCCTTTTCCCATGCTTAGTTTTGCATATACATTTTTTTCCCTAATTACAATGATGTAATTAACTGAATTTAAAGATAAAACCTCATTTAATTTCTTTTAAATCAACAAATACGTTCAAAATCCCCTTTGTCATGGGCTCTACAAACCCCAACCTTTATTACCCTCTTTGACACCTACTTCAAAGACCTTGTCAGATGCATTTATCATAGAATAATAGAAGTAGGTTGGAAGTGACCTTGTAGATCTTCAAGTCCAACCCCACCGCCTGGGCGGGAGAAAATACTGGACTCAAATGAGTCCAGCCAGGTAGGCATCAAGCCTCTTCTTAAAGATCCCCAGGGTAGGAGCCAGCATCACTTCCCTTGGAAGTTGGGTCCAGCTCCTAGCCGCCCTAACTGTGAAGTAGTTCTTGCGGATGTCTAATCTAAATCTACTCTCTAATAATTTGTGTCCATTGTTCCTTGTCATGCCAGGGGGCGCTAGGGGAAACAGTGTCTCCCCTAAACCCTTCTGGTCCCCCCTAGTGAGTTTATAGACAGTCACCAGGTCCCCCCTCAGCCTTCTCTTGTGAAGGCTGAACAGATTTAGGTCCCGCAGTCTTTCATTGTAGGGTCTGCCCTGTAGTCCCCGGATCATGCGGGTGGCCCTCCTCTGGACCCTTTTGTCCACATCCCTCTTGAAATGGGGCACTCAGAACTGGACACAGTAGTCCAGCTGTGGCCTGACCAGCGTCACATAGAGAGGGAGGATCACCTCCCTGGCTCTACTTGAGATGCACCTGTGGATGCACGACAAGGTCCGGTTAGCCCTGCCAACCGTGACCTCGCATTGTCGGCCCATGTTCATCTTGGAGTCAATGACTCCAAGATCCCTTTCTGCCTCCATGCTCTCAAGAAGGGAGTTTCCCATTCTATAAGCGTGCTGCTGCTTTCTACTGCCTGAGTGCAGTACCCTGCACTTGTCAGTATTGAAATGCATCCTGTTTATGTCAGCCCACTCCTGTAACCTATCCAGGTCTTGTTGCAGTCTTTCCCTCCCTACTAGTGTGCTCAGCTCACCCCAAATTTTGCTATCATCAGTGAATTTAAACAGGTTGCAATTCACCCCGTTGTCCAAATCGCTGATGAAGAAATTGAACAGCGCAAGCCCCAGGCCCGAGCCCTGGGGGACTCCACTGCCCACTTCCCCCAGGTCGAATATGACCCGTCCACCACCACCCTCTGAGTCCGACCCTTCAGCCAGTCTGCAATCCATCTGACTGTGTAGGCATCAATGCCACAGTCGCCTAGTTTTTTAATGAGGATGGGGTGGGAGACAGTATCAACGGCCTTGCAACTACGTCCACGGCAACACCTGCATCCATTGCCTTTGTGACCTGATCATAAAAGGCAATCAGGTTGGTCTGACATGACCTGCCCCTAATGAAACCGTGCTGGTTGCCCTTGAGCATCATCCCTGAAGCTGGCCCATCACAGATGTGCTCCTTGAGGATCTTCTCAAAGAGTTTCCCAAGGATAAAGGTAAGACTGACGGGCCTATAGTTGCCCGGGTCCTCTCTCTTCCCTTTTTTGAAGATGGGGACCACGTTAGCTATCTTCCAGTCATCCGGCACCTAGCCCGAGCACCACGAGCGCTTGTAAAGCCGTGCCAAGGGCCCTGCAATAACCCCAGCTAGTTCCCTCAACACCCTGGGGTGGACAGCATCTGGACTCGCTGACTTGAACATGTCCAGCCCCTCCAGAAGCTCCCTAACCCGGCCCTCCCCAACCTGAGGTCTGGAGGCATCCCCCTCGAGTCCGTCTGGCATTATAGAGAGTTGTTCTTCAGGTAAAATACGACCGGACAGAACCTTTCTGACATGCTGTTAGCTATGCATTACCCATACTAATTGTCTTGTTGCAATCTTGTTTCCTTGATTAATAAGATTGGCTCACTTCCTTTTAGGTGATGAGGGTGACCCTATAAGGCCCCCTTCAGAAAAAAAAAAAACAAGATGTCCAGGTTGTTAATTCAGTTATTATCAGTTAAAAGATGTTTATAACTCATTTCTAATCTAGTACCAACCAGATTTGCTCTTGTAGTTGTGGTGTGCTACCTCCTTTGCAAAGTGGTGTGAGTGAGCAACTGGAACAGCAGTGATAAAGAAACCTCACTGCAGCAGGCAGATCAGATTGATAGCCATCCGGTGGGTATTTTTGTCTGCCTGTCTCAGAGAACCAGAGAACAAATGGCAGAGAGATGTTTCTTACTGCACTGTTATCTCTGGTCAGCATTCAAAACCCTTATTTCATCCCAAAAATCCATATCCAAACCATTTAGTTTCAGTGTGAATGAGTCCCAAACTAACCCCTGCTTCATCTTACATTCTTTTCTACAGAGCTTGTACAAAGAGCTCAGGATTAGAGTCAGTGAATCAGATAAAACTGGTGGCCAACTAGGTTCCATGCAGATTCCCAACACCTGCATAGTTCAGGCAGCATTCAGATCCCAAGTTTAGTTCAAGCTCATCCATAGGAGAAGTTCATAGACTACACTGGTCCTCCGAGCCAGCAATGTTCAAGTAAATGGCACCCTCTTGTGGTGCTTATGCTAGGTAAAACTTACACATAGCTATCACATTCAATCAGCAAACAAATAGAGTCTAGTTTCCTGCTGCTGGACTGTATAAGAACTATATTTGGTTTCATAAAGACTGAAGGAAGTAAACAGTTCAGTACATTTAAATCTAATGTATTGACTGGAAACTGCTTACATTAGATCTCATATGTGATCAAGCCTCCAGATTAACCTTTAGCCTCTGTAACCCAAACAATACGTATTAAGACACTGATATACGTGTGCGCAAAGTTAGGCTCCAACACCCAGAGACAGGCATCGAAAATAACCTGATTTTCAGAGGGCACCCACAAATCCCACTGACATTAATAGGACCCAAGCACCTTTGCTAATTCAACCTCTTTAAAGCATCCACATTTGACAGTCTGAACCACAGGTATTTCGCTATTAAAACCAAGGGCATTAATTGTGTAATGAATTGGTTACAACCTCCCTCAGTTTCCCAGCCCTTAAAATTACCCTTCCTAGACTGAGGAAATTTTAAACACCCGATTGCACAAATTAAGTCATCATGTTCCTTGCAGGAGAACACTCCCTGCTTGTTTGTGCTCTTTTATTTCAAAGCAAATGATTTCTATTCCCAGATCAGTTGTTGACAATAAACAAAGCCAACTGTTTCAGTGATTCTACAGTTAACACTATAAGGACCAGGTGCAGATTCTGCTATTATAGCTCACTGCTTTCATCCGGGATGTCCTGTTAGTTCCCAGTTGAAGATGTAACAAGATTTGCAGTATCTTAAGTCTGCTGATCTCTACAACAGCTAGAAGTTCCCAAGTTGTGATTTCTGCCACCACTCCCACAGCTAAATTACCTTGAACTCTTGACCTCTGCCCTCCAGTCTCATGCTTCACAAGAATGAGGTTTGTAGTAGGCGGCTGGTCAGCAACTTAGAGCTATGCTTGTAGTTTGTAGCAGCAACAGAAGGAATTGGGACAAGCAACATCCATCTGCCACAACAGGGCTAGGGAAGAGTTTGTTCTTCAGTCTCATGCAAGGTGAGAGCTGGATCTGGGAGAAGAGACATCAGGACCTCTCCTACCAGGAAAGCAGCCTCCAGCTGGTACTCCCACAACAGGAAGTAGGTGGGATTTTTTTTTCTTTACAGGAAGCCGCAGCAACAAGCTTCCTTTCTGTCTTTGCCTTCCTCCCGGGATTACTGTATGTCCAGGTTTTCCTGGACATGCCCTCTTTCTGGGTCCTCCGATCTCTGTCCGGGCGTTTTTTGGGTTTTTTTTAAATCTGAACAAATGTCCAGGATTTTGCCCTGCTAGTCCTTTTTCACCATCCATGCTGGTAGAACTGTATTTCCTGCCTTGTCCTAGCAGCATGCTTGTTTACCAGGGATCTGGGGTTCCTGTTCGCGGAGGAAAAATGCAGATTTTCCTCTTTAAAGGAGGAACCAAGGGTATCTCTGCAGGCTGGCAGCCTTCCAGCCTGCCAGGAGCTACTTGGGGTTGGGGGAACCAGGGGAGGGTGATTGGACTCGGGGGTACCAAGTGCATGTGTGCACGTACATACACAAGGCCAGCTTACAGCCAGGCGGGGTGGTGGCAGCAGTCCTGGCAGCTGGATGCAGGTAGGTCTATGGGGGTGGGTTGAAGGGCCAGGGCTTGGATATGGTCCAGGGGCTCGTGGGATTTGGGGCATGTGTGGCAGGGGTGTGTGATGGGGTGGAGGGGAGGGTACCTGCCAATGCTGGGGAAAGGTGTCTGGGCACTGGGGCTGTGGCAAATCAGGGGGGTGTGGGGCAGGTACCTGCCCCTCCAGCAGGGAAAATGGATGGGGGGGCACCCTTTGGGGGCAGCAGGGAGCTGTGTGGCCAGGATGGGGGCAACTGGCGGCTCCCTCCTGCAGGCCTGGGGGGGACAAGGGGCTGTGGGTTGGGAGCGAGAGGCACCGGCAGAGGACAGGATTGTGTTGGGAGTGCAGGGTTCTGCGGTGGCAAGTCAGGAGTGAGGGCAGCAGCAGGGGTGGAGGGCTGTGGGTCAGGAGTGAAGGGCACTAGCAGGGCTGGGGTGGGGGGGCTGTGGTTTGGGAGTGAAGGGCTTGGGGGTGTGGGTGAGGGCAGGGCACCAGCATATTAGGGTTGCTCAGTGCCACAAAGCAGCATTGGGGACAGCTGAGAAAGATGCACCCTACAGACAGGTGTACATGGGCACAACTGGAAGAAGTGCAGGAGGACAGGACTGACGGCATGTAAAAAGGTACATTTTAAAATTTTCTTTACAATTATTTTTGCTTCACATTTAACAACACTTATTTACTGTGACAGTTAGAAACTGCTCCCCCCTGCCACCTCTTGACAGGTGTCCTCTTTTTTGGAATGGGAAATATGGTAACCCTACACTTCCCCCTGCCTCCTGGGTTATTATGTATTTCAGGAGGTCAAGTCCACTCCCTCTGTATTCCCCTCCCCCTTCAGATCCCTGAGAAGGAAGGACACATCTCTCCCTGGTCATCTTCAGACTGCTGCCATTTGAAGCAAGAAAATCCAGTTTTCAGATACTGCTGGTCCCTGGCACCAGCAATCACGCAAGACATTTCCATCATGGGAAATGCAAGCCAAGTTATTATTAGGCTAAATCACCCCAGGACTACAAATAGCTTGCAGGCTTTGGCCAGTCCAAGGGACAAATGCAGTGACCTACATCCCTAGAGGAGGGGCTGCCTATAAGTGACTTCTGCTAATAGTGCCTCATCCATGTTTATGTCTAATCTCTGTGGAGCAGAAAGCAGTTGTCTTTGTAAGTGCAATTTCCCACCAGTTCCTAGCTATATGATTCAGGGTTGCTCAAACCTTTTGCCATTATGACCCACCCATGAAAACAACTAATTTCTAGTTGCACAGGGACCTGCTGGTGTCCAGGAGTCTCTTTAGGCAAATAAGACCTGAGTATTATTTTACTCAGACCCAGACAAGCCTGGCAGTGTTGAAAAGACCATGCTAAGTAATGTGCATATTAAACAGAAATGCCCATCTCTCTCAAGAAAAGACCATGGATTAACCAGCTAGTAAATTTTAGCCTGCACCTCAGATTCATAAACGTGTAAATTATAAGTCATTATTTTCTCGTGTTGAAGTTTTATTTAATTTTTATATTTCACTCAGGGTAAAGTCAAACCCCAAGTGATCTTGACTGCAGACACTTGTGCTGCTTCATACAAGTTGTGTTTCTGAGCTCAGGACTGCTCATACATTTATACAAACAATCAGTCTGAATTTTAGCCTGGATATTTAAAGTATAGGTCCATCTGTCTCCTGCACTGTATATACTTTGCTTAAAAGGAGTGTGGCTTTTAAAAAACATCTCCACTCTATCTTGTAGGTACCTTGTTGCAACTCAGATTGGTCTACTTTAATCATTCTCAGGGTGTCAAAATATAGGCTTATTTTCTAGAATGTACTATACATACCAAAATTAAAAAACAGACAAACCCTACAACACTGCAAAACATTACTGCTTTTTAAGTCAGGAGATTACTCGGCATGCCTTTGCAATATTTTCCTGACATTAACTGCATATTTAGTTCAGGACAGCCATCCAGGCCTGGGTCATTAAGTGGGATGAACCTGGAGTTAGATTCCTTTCTCAGCTTAACTTGCTGTGGGCAAACATTATGCCTCAGGTTCCACTTCTGTAAAACACGTATCACTCCTCACAAGTACCATGCTGAGAGTAGCTTATACAATTCTGTGCAAGTGCTGCATATTTGCAAGAGAAATGTTAACTCCTTTCTATCAGTCTGCAATGCCTTGAGCAAAATACAAAACTGTCAGTTCTGGAAACAAGCTCCTTTACCCATCTGCTGAACCGGTAATTAGTTAGACATAGGTGCCAATCTAGGCCATAATACGACCTGCAGAGAGTACTTCTGAAGCAGGGGCAGGCAATTATTTTAGGTGGAGGGCCGCTTACCCAGTTTTGGCAGGCTGTCAAGGGCCGCGTGAGTAGCCCTGCCCCCTAACAGGTGCCCCGCCCCCTGGTTCACCATTTTGGGACCAGTGTCCCAGGGCCAGCGCTGGTGGGGCCCAAAGCAGGGCACAGGCTGACAGGGGTCTGTGGAGCCAGGCTGGGCTGCACCAGCAAGGAGGGGGGAGCTGGCCCAGCTCCATAGAGCCCCTGCAGGTTGGGACCCCACACTCCTGCCACCCTGACCTGGGCCCCACTGGCACTGGTCCTGGGACACCAGTTCAGGCCCCATGCTCCTGCTGGCTCCCCACCCACTCACTCCCAGTGCCCCCCAGCCCCACAATATAGGTGGGGAGCAGCACACAGCCCTGACACCCTGCTCACTGGCAGGGAAGAAGCTGGTGCTCAGTGCAAGGAAAAGCAGCCCCTCACCTGCCCTACAGCCAACGCTGCCTACTGCAGCCGCTCGCAGGGCTCTCTGGAGCAGGCACAGGCAGCCCCAGACGGGCTGCAAGTGGCTACAGCGTGGGGTGCCAGCCACAGGGTGGGCAAGGGGCCACTTTTCCCCATGCTCAGCAACAGCTTGTAACCTGCCCTGCTGGCTCTGGGCTCGCCCATCAAGGTTGTGTACAGCAGCTGCAACCCCCCTGCCCCCCACTTGCCACACCAGGCAGTGTTGGCTGCTGCTGCCCGCCCACAGCTTGTGGGCCAGGCAGCAGCAGCAAATGCACCTGTTGGGGGTGGGGCCTGCTGTTGTGGGAGCCCACTGGGCTTCCCCTGGGTCCTATGGCCCTTGGTGCCTGTCATTTTTTACAGGAACCAAAGGCAGATAAATATTTATTTTCTAAATTTTTTAGGGGCCCCACAGGCTGTATATAATGGCCTCAAGGGCCGTTTTTTGCCCACCCGTTCTAAAGGGAAAAAGGTCCGTATCTCTATGTTTGTTCAGTGCTTGAATACTCAAAAAAGTTATGGTAGTAGATCTAAATCAAGGACACCTGTACACTAGTAACTGGATTAAAATCTCTAGGTTATTTTTACATACAAAGCTAGCTATTCAACAGCAACAGCATTAACCTGGGTTAAAATTGACCTAGGTAACTTAAAGCAATATGTTAACTATTAGGGCTGTGTGAAGCTTCAGTCGCTGATTAGATTTGGCAGCTGAATCTCCATATTGAATGAGATCCATTAATCTCTCCAAATTGAATCAGAAGCCTCCAATTCGATTCCGTAAGATTCAATGATTTGACCATAGACACAGCTTTATATTTTTTTCTGCATACCTTGAGGTACCAGGCATGGCTTGTGAACACCAAAGGTGGGGCAGATGAAACATCCCACAGAAGTGCAGGGAGCCCCCCCCACATGCTTGGCGGTGGACCCAGAAGTAGACTGGGAAGTACTTCCAGTCTACTTAGGGGGGCACAGGGGTAGGCCCCAATCTCAGCAATCAGCTGCAGGGGGACCCCAGGTGCCCCCCAACCCAGAAGGCATCAGTTGCCCAGCAGAAAAAACATCTAAAGCTGCCTATGGCTGAATCGCTGATTCACCGTATGAGAATCAAATCTTCAGATTCAGCCGAATCGAATCAGGACAATGATCCGAATCAGCAAGTCAAATCACCGTCCCCTGAATCAGGCCGAACCAAATAGACTACTGCCTACTTTGCATAGCCCTATTAACTGTTACTGATGGCATTAATCAGGCAAATCCCCCATTGTTAATAAGTGACTGAAAATTTGGTAAGTGAAACACAGTGAAAAAAAATCCTTAATCTTCCCTTTCAAAAAACAAGTTTTATATTATTTTCTGGGATGTGTACAAGAAAAATTGGTATTTTTTTTTTTGAGTTATTGGAGATTATCTCCAACAGGAGTTCATGCGATTTAGAGTCAGCGTTTCATCATCTCCATAAATTTAAGGCCCCTGTATGCTGAATTCATTTTCCTTTTTCATTCAACAGTGGTTGAACAAAAGCCAACTTGCACATTTTCTAAATATTAATATGAGGTGAACAGCTATGGAACATACCTGTATTGTGTAAAGTTTTAATCCATTGAAGCATTGGAAAGCTCATTCCAGTGTTGTTTATATCATTTAAGAATTGTTCTTCCACAATATATACATATGTTGGCCTTTACACTTAATCTGCTGTAAGTGAATAGTGATTTTTGGGTGCCCAATTTTAAGGGATCTTGATTTTTTTCAGTGATTCGCTTCTTGAAAGTCAGGTCCCTTTAGAGCAGGGGCATCCAATCTTTTTGAATGTGGGGCCAGATCATGAACTTTATCACCCAGTGAGCCATATTCAAAGACTTCACAGGAAACCATATCACACCATGCCGCCCGAAAGTATAGTGTTTGCTTTTGTTTCCCGTCACAGCACCTCGGGCCTCAAGAAGTGGCTCGGCAGGCCGCATGGCAGCCGGCAGGCCATATGTTGGACAAGCCTGCTTTAAAAGCATCTCAATCACTTGGCCAAGGTTCTTTCAAAAATTGACTAACGGAATCAGGAAAGTGAAGTAAAATGTAGGTCACCTCCCACAGCTGTACCAACTCCATCCTAGTTGCACTTAATGATGTCACCCCTCCCCTGCATGAATAAAGGATTTTTAAACTGATGAAAACATTGATCTGAGTATTTGCTGAAGAGATTATATTGCCCTCATGAAGAAGGGTTTGCCTCTTGCCTATTTATACTTTTGTTACTTTCTGGGACATAGCCTATAAAGATTTCCTTCCAAACCTATGGAAACTCTAACAATTTTTTTTTATATAGACAGATGAAAGCAGGATGTTTTGGTATGCCCAGATTTAAATGTGAGTATGTTTATACTCAGTACTGCTAACCTATGAGACTTTGGTCCAGAGGCCTGTGGCACATTTACCAGCCAAGGGTTTTTCCTTGAACTTTTCACAGTGTTGTGTCAGCAGCATGAAAACAATTTACTTACTGCCAGAGATGAACATTATGGCCTGTAAGCCTCTAAACTCTAAAGTGTACAAAGAAGACAATGAGCCCTTTCCCCCATGCACAGGTTCTGTCCACTTGGCTGTGCCCCAACAAATGTTTTGAAGGTTTTAAGCATTGTTACTGCATGTACCTAACATCATTTGCTTTATACTAAATTCTCTCACTTAGCTTTGAAAGCTTTCAACTACGGCAGGGTAAGAATAACCCATGTTTATTATATTCTTTTACCACCAAAGTGATTTTTACATGACAATTAAATACTGCAATTAAGTCTAACTATTAGAGAAATAACTATAACATTTAAACTGACTTGAAAAAATTTACAAGAGATGCAGAATCCAAACCAGAGCTGTTTGGTAACTAGAATAAACACGGTTGAGTGATTTTTCACTAGTACATTTCTCTGCTTGAACAGCAGTACAAAACCACTGGTTCCCTTCCTTCCCTCTCCATTCTATAAACCAGAGACACTGTTAATCTTGGCCAAACGGTAGCCTGAGATACTCCAAAAGCTTCATCTCAAAAGGCCAGTAACCAAAATGTTTATCTGTTTTGAAGGTCAAACAACTGACTGAAAATACACACACAGCAGCTTGCCCACAAAGAATTTTTAATTCATTTATTACCTGTGCACAAGAGAAATAGCTACCAATAAAAACTCAAAAGATATACAGTATTTTTACATGGTGGTTAAAAGTAATCAGAATATCACATGACAATGAGTGAAAGTAATGTTTCCAATTACAAATCATAATACATGTTAGAATTTCAACATGGGATAGCCAAAAAGCCTCAGAAGCTTTTTCAGACGTCACGTAGTGTTTCTTCAATTTGCACAAAGATTAAGATAATTTACAATTAATCTTTGTGAATATTGAGGCAATGTTAATAACAATGCAGGTTTCTGTACAGTTAAGATGTATAGAGATAACCAGATCAGCAATTCTAGTATATTTTAAATGAACTTATCTAAGCACTTCTGCAGAGATGTTTACCAAAGATACTGAAAGATTCTACTCTAGAAACGTGTCTTATGACTTATTTGTTCTGTAGTTTTTTGGTTACTTATCGTTTCATTCTATCGCAATGTGTAAGTTCCTAGAAATAAGCCATTTTCAATGGTGTATATTGTGTTTATACTTTATACAAATAAAAGCAAAAAATGGTAGGTAACTCGAGTGGTATAAATCTTACAGCATTTTGCTAGCAAAAAATACATGCCGAAGTCACAATAAGCAGTATTGGAACCCACAAATTATAGCTTCATTTGTCTCCTTTTTAATTTTTATTCTACATAAATTACTACTGAAGGCTAATGTTTAAGTAGTAAAGAAACTGGACAGTTGTAGGTCAGACAGAACCTGTTTACCCCATTGTGAAAGCCGATATCTGTTTCAAAAAATCACAATAAATGCAGAACGAAGAGAAATGTGATGCATGCAACAACTCTGAGTGAAAAGCGTTGATTCCCACTGTTCGAAGAAAACTACTGCACTCCACCTTAAAACGCATCAGACTGCTTTTAGTTATAACAAGACAATCCCAAGAGTCAGAATGAAATAAAGCAAGTATTTTAAAGATTTAAGAGCTGTTATCAAAAATAAATTACATTTTTCAAGTTAAGGAAATGTTGCTATGATGGTTGGGAGCCCAGTAGCCTTTCAATAGCTGCATTGATATCTCCTCCGGTTGCTATTAGAGCTTGTAAGTTTGCTTCACGGTTCAAAAAGCCCATTGCACTGAGCTGTTCCAGTTGCTGCTGAAATCGGACTTCTGGATTTTGTAACTGCTAAAAGAAAAAAAGAAGAAAATTTATTTTAAACTGTAAGTAAAGGCTTAGTGTAAGTGCTATTATATGTGCAAAATGGTAAGAATGCAGACATCATCTTGTTCTTTGTTAGTTTCTGCAATTACTCTCTTCCTTTCAAGTCCTCAAAACTAGACTGTTAAATAAGAAATTACAAAAATTAAAATGTACAGACAGCTGACTTGTGTAATAATCTACACCAAAGGTTATATCACACACTTGTGAGATGAACTTATAGGAAGTGCTGCATGTCTGATTCAACATAATGGAGCAACATAAAAAATGAACCCAACTTAGATTTTTTTTCCTGGTAATAGTTCCTTCAAAGTGTACAACAGGTCACTTTGGTCAGGTGAAATTAAATATTGAATCCTACGATGCTGTTCATCGGATTTTAAATACCCCTACAGATGGCAACAGGCAATAGGGTAAATGTAATCAGGTTATTTTACTGGTATCAGTCACCACTGTTTCTAAACCTTGATCAAGGTTTGGAAGAGTTCTAGCTGTTTTATAAAACTTCTAATGAGAAACTCAACAGCTGTAACTTTTATGCACTGATCCAGTTCTAACACAATACAAACAACAGAACTCCAATCACAATGGTGTCTGTAAGGGCTTGGTCATACAAACTTCTGGTTTGGAACGATCTTTGAAGTCATTTTAATTATGCCTTACAATTTAAACCTGCAAATCCAAAGAAAACGGCACATGCTGTTTTTGTAAGCAGTTGTCAATCCAATTGTTTTTAGAGCAAACACAGAACTGTGCGCTTGGCAGCTAAACGGAAGGGAGAAACTGATTTTTAAATATTTTGTTTTAGAGACTGAAGAACAGCAGAAAGACAGGTATTTCAGTTAGTAACCAACCCACAAAGAAATAAAACCTTCTCAGCATCTTGCAAGCTGCCATTCCATCAGTTACAGCCCCAGATATTCCAGCATAAATGGCAGAGCTGTTCATAAATTAAGTAAAGACTCAAATGGATGCTGTTTAGAAAGATATACTCCTTTCCAATGCTTACACCTACTCCTTTGAATGTGCATGACTACGTTGCTGAAAACAACTCATGCTTCAAAACAAACTATAACCACTGCACAAATGTAACAAGCACTAACAAAGTAAGAAACTTGTAGCTAGTCAGATAAAATCTGCTTGTTGTTTTACTTGGAACTTTTCATACTTTGTCAAAGATTTTTACCAGCCTGATACCCCTCCACCACAGAATTTAAATAACAGCATTTTTTTTTGAAGGGATACGAAAATGTTAATTCAGACCTAGGCGGGGTCAAAAATGAAAACGTTAGTTCCATACTACTGATATGAGACAGAGAGACGAGACAGACAAAGAGACGAGACAATATTATCCTGAGGAAACAAAATGTTCAAATTTAAAGTTTTATCAGCATTTATTTCCAGCTCTTGGGAAAGTAACAGTTTGAGTCTCAGCCTGACAGGCATGTATTCAAAGGGTAGCAGCATATTTTTCAAGTATTCTTACTGCCTTTTGGCCTACATTTGTAACTCAAATATTGAAAAGGATTTAGCTATGCGCTAGTTTACCTGAGCATTTGCACCAGCAAGTGCCTGTAACATCTGCTGAACAAATTGTTGGTGACCAGGCTCAGCAACTCCTGACACTGGACTTGTATTTTCACTGGGAACAGAGCTGGATACACTTGTCCCTGTAGGCCCTCCAGTGCTTCCTAATCCACCTAAACCAGGAGTAAACCTGCAGAGATGAGGAACAGAAAGATGCTGAGACACTTTTACATTAATAATTATTACATTTTATTACACATTCCAACCAGCTCCTCAGTTCTCACATGGCAAAATCTACTGATGATGAAGTTAAATTAACATAGGAGAATTTGTACAACTGGCAAGCCTCCTAAAGAAGCAAGACAGGACGCTGACAAATTAACAGATTTAATATCCAAAAAGTATTAAGTAGTCCCTGAATGCATGTCATCAACTCTTACCCTGGTATAAGTCCTGGTGCTTCTGTTGCCAATGTTTGTAAGCCCTGCTGAATTTGTAACAAAGCCTGCATTGCTCTAGGATTTGACATTGCTGATAATGTATCAGGATTCTGCATCTAAAAACAGGAGAGAAAAATGTCACAACAGAAACATGTGCAGGGATATGCCAGCAATTTTGTAGGACCCCCCCCCCCTTGAATATCCCTACGTAAACCCTATGAAATATTTCTGTCTCTCTGTCAAGCTACTAAGACAACTCTTCTGGTTTGCTTAGGCTCATCAAGTGCAGTTTACTACTTTAGAAACAGTGTTAACTTCTCCCAGCAAAGCTTATCATCTAACATACCTGATTTTCAAGAGTCCCAGGGCTTTAAGATTCCAGTATAAATTTTGGAATTAGTCTCCCATATGGTGAGACTCGTGGCATGTGGAACCTGGCCGATGTACACGGACATACAACTAACATATGCATCTCTCTCTACTGTTTCATACTATTTCTGGCTGTGCTCAAAAAACATTTCTATTAAAGTTCACATTTTAAAAGCATGTCTACTTCCATCTACAGGTTTTCCTCGCTTTATGCTCTACATGCGTTCTTGGAAAACTGTGCATAACTCAAATTCACATACAGGGAACGCACTTTACAATATAGCAAATAGGAATATGTTCCAAGATTTTGACTGTACTGACCCCCAGACCCATTTCTACCACTTTTACAAGACAACTGGTTGGTACTCACCAACAGCAGACAGTACACACAAGCACGTGGTGATCAGTGTTACCACAGTGGGGATGGCAATTACAGAAACGCGCGTCTCAGACAATGAGCAAGGAGCACAGATCCACACGGGGCTATATTTTGGTGTGTATCACTCCCACAAAGCAGCTGACATAAAAGTCAATTTACCTTGCATATAACAGATTTTTGGTATAAAAGGCTCATTGCATAAGAGTGAATTCGCACATACAGAACCTGCATAAAGCGAGGGAAACCTGTACGCTGCCACTGCAGACTGCTTTACAATACTCCACAGAGTCTATGAAGTTCCCCTTTCTGGTCAAGATCTTATCCTACTCAAACTTCAACTGCTGAAGCTACAGAAGTACAACTAAATATAAAGCAAACCCTTAGGCCAGGAACTCTTGAAACACTTATGATATTTCAAATGTGAAACTAAAATTCAACCCCCAGCCCATCTCTGCTTAGAACTATCAAATAAAAGAGAAATATTTCACACTGCCTTCTGAACTACAAGTGAAAGATTCAAACAGAGATGTGTAATCAAAAACTATATATTCTTCACCATTTGGTGTGCATATTTCAGAACACCAAGATGACCTAGATGTTTATTAATTTGTTCTCATTAATTTGGTAGTCCCAAGCATAGCACAAAAATTGCACTGATGGGGGAAGTGGATGAAGAGATGAGAGGCCAAAAGCACAATCTTCATGAAAACTCAAAGTATCCTTTCCACAGGCTTTTGGGGAACAAAGAGCAAAACTGAAGTCTCATTTTGGGGGGAAAGGGGAAGAGAAGAAGGGATGGTGACTTATAGTTTTGTATTTGCATTTTTGTGAAGTACCACACAAAAGCAGTAAAAATGCATTCTATGATAGATGCCCACATGAAACAAGTAATTCACTCCAGACAAAGAAGCATAAGCAAATCGAAGTGGCTGCACTATATACAGAGGGTGCACTTACTAGCAGATAGGTATAACCCTGGGACAGAAGGGGCAGGGTCAATGAGTCAACCACTTATTAATGAGCGAGAGGTAGAATGGCAGATCAGGCTTTCATGCTTTCAGCCAGATGAGAAAAAAAGACTGTTCATAATTCAACCAACATTTTGCAGCAATTTAACTAACAGCTAGTTTCTCATCTCACTCACTTGCTGAAGGAAAGTTGGAAGCTGTTGTCTCATTTGTTCTTGAAGCTGAGGGTTTCCAGCAAATAAAGGATTGTTCAGCATCATCTAAGAGACACATGTACAATTTTAACAGAAAATACTCAATATAGTAAAGAGACCTCCCCCAGAAAGAGCTGACTGACTGCATTTTAGGTATTAGATGCAAGATCCAATTAACAAATGTGATACAATTGGAGTCTTCAAAAAATCTTTAACAAACCCTTCTGTTGCAATCATTTGCAAAAACTGTTTTTTCATAAACATTCAAATAGCTAATACCGGTCACTAGAACTTAAAATTCATTTTTCTAATGAACTGCCAGATCTAAACTAGGCTCGTCGGGGGAAGGGGAAGATGAGGGTGGAGGAAATATCAGACTGCCGGACCAAACAGCACCCACAACTACAGCCCAGCCCAGACCCACGAGTGGAGCAATCAAACAGGTAAGAGAGAGGGGCCAGGGTAACGTTGGGACTGGGGGTCAGTACACACACCCACAGGAGGCCTCAAATGCCTCTACACAAACGCTCGTAGTGTGGGCAACAAGCAAGAGGAACTCGCCCTCCTGCTGGCTGACATCAGCCCGGACATAGTGGGGATTACAGAAACGTGGTGGGACGAAATGCATGATTGGGCGGTCAGTGTCAAGGGCTATAGGCTGTACAGGAGGGACAGGATAGGAAAGAGGGGTGGGGGCGTGGCGCTCTATATTAAGGAGGAATACACATCCTCCTTAATTAGCAAGGAGCCAGGGCAGGGGCACTCTGTAGTGCTTTGGGTTAGAGTACAAGGCAGTCGAGGGGAAAGGGACTTAATGGTGGGAGTCTACTACAGACCTGCCAACCAGGGAGAAGAGCTTGACCAGGAATTCTTGGGTCAGCTCACAGAGGTAGTGAAGGCTAAGGATGTGGTTGTCATGGGGGACCTGAATTTCCCGGACATCTGCTGGGAAGAGTAGTCAGCCAGGTCTGAACGCTCACGGAGGTTCTTGGCCAGAGTGCAGGACCTCCATCTAACCCAGGAGGTGCACAGACCCACCAGGGGGAACGCCTTGTTGGACCTGGTGCTGGCCACGGGTGATGACCTGGTGAGGGGGCTGCGGGTGCTCAACCACCTGGGCGACAGCGATCATCGCCTGCTGGAATTCACCATCCAGCGCAAGGTGGCAAAGGCATGCAGTAAGGCAGCGGCCCTAGATTTTAGGAGGGCAGACTTCAATGAGCTAAGGAGGATAGTTGGAGAAGTGCTGAGGTCCCGGGGGGGGAGGGCAGCCAGGTGTCCAAGGAGAGTGGTCGCTCCTTAAGGAGACAATCCTCCAAGCCCAAAGGAAGGTAATCCCAACGAGGATCAAAGGGAGCAGGAGAGCACACAAGCCTCTGTGGCTCACCAAAAGAATTTGGGAATGTCTCCTTGCTAAAAAGGAAGCTTATACCCAGTGGAAAGAAGGGGTCATCACCAGGGAGGGCTATTCTGTAGTTGCTCGGCGATGTAGGGGGGCAGTTAGGAAGGCCAAGGCAGAGATGGAACTGGGACTAGCTTCCCAGATTAAGGACAATAAGAAGTCTTTTTTTAAATACGTAGGGGGTAAAAAAAAGGTCCCGGGTAATGTGGGGCCCTCGCAGGATGACATGGGAAACTTGGTCGTCACACCAGACGACAAAGCTAACATGTTTAACAATTTCTTTGCCTCCGTCTTCCTAAGTAGGGACCAGAACAGCCACTTCCCTGCTGGGCCCCCCTCGGGCCCCAGGGGAGGCACACCTGGGCCACGGGTTAGTGAGGAATTAGTTAGGGAGCTTCTGGAGGGGTTGGACGTATTCAAGTCAGCCAGTCTGGACGATCTCCACCCTAGAGTTCTAAAGGAACTGGCCGAGGTCATTGCAAGTCCCCTGGCACAGCTTTACGAGCACTCGTGGTGCTCTGGTGAGGTACCGGAGGACTGGAAGAGGGCCAACGTGGTCCCCATCTTCAAAAAAGGCAGGAAGGAGGACCCGGGAAACTATAGGCCGGTTAGTCTCACCTCGATCCTAGGCAAGCTGTTCGAGAAAATTATGCTGGCACACATCCAGGAGGGGCCAGCAGGGGACTGCATGCTTAGGGGCAACCAACACGGGTTCATCAGTGGCAGGTCCTGTCAGACCAACCTGGTGGCCTTTTACGATCAGATCACCAGATCATTAGATTCAGGGGTAGCAGTGGATATAATCTTCCTGGACTTCCAGAAGGCTTTTGACACTGTCTCTCACCCTGTTCTCATTAAGAAACTGGGGGGCTGTGGTGTAGACACCCACACAGTCAAATGGGTCACCAACTGGCTGGAGGGCCGCACCCAGAGGGTGGTAGTAGATGGGTCCTTCTCAACCTGGGAGGACGTGGGCAGTGGGGTTCCGCAGGGCTCGGTCCTTGGGCCCGCACTGTTCAACATCTTCATCAGCGATTTGGATGAGGGGGTGAAAAGCACCCTGTTCAAATTTGCTGATGACACTAAGATGTGGGGGGACGTGGGTACATTGGAAGGATGCAACAGGCTACAATCAGACCTAGACAGGTTACGGGGGTGGGCGGACGAGAATAGGATGGGTTTCAACACAGACAAGTGCACGGTGATGCACCTCAGGAGGAACAACCGGCACCATACCTACAGGTTGGAGAACTCCCCTCTTATCAGCACGGAGACAGAAAGGGATCTGGGGGTCATCATTGACTCCAAGATGAACATGGGCTGGCAGTGTGGAGAGGCAGTTAGGAAGGCCAACCGCACCTTGGCATGCATCCACAGATGCATCTCGAGCAGGTCCAAGGAGGTGATCCTCCCCCTCTATGCGGCACTGGTCAGGCCGCAGCTGGAGTATTGCATCCAGTTCTGGGCGCCACACTTCAAGAGGGATGTCGACAGCATGGAGAGGGTCCAGAGGAGGCCACTCGTCTGATCAGGGGACAATAGGGCAGGCCCTATGAGGACAGGCTGCAGGACCTGGACCTGTTCAGCCTCCAAAACAGAAGGCTGAGGGAGGAACTTGTGGCCTGTTATAAACTAGTCAGGGGGGATCAGCAGGCACTGGGGGAGTCACTGTTCCCCTGAGCACCGCCAGGAGTGACCAGGAATAACGGTCACAAGCTAGCAGAGGGTAGATTTAGGCTAGCTATCAGGAGGCGCTACTTCAGTCAGGGCGGCTAGGGTCTGGAACCAGCCTTCAAGAGAAGTGGTGCTGGCCCCTACCCTGGGGGTGTTTAAGAGGAGGTTGGATGAACATCTTGCTGGGGTCATTTGACCCCAGTATTCTTTCCTGCCATGGCAGGGGGTCGGACTAGATGATCTGCTCAGGTCCCTTCCGACCCTAGAAACTATGAAACTCTCTCTGCAGAGAAAATGTCCCTTTCCTGAGGAGAAAAAGTTTCTTTTGTTCATCTTCAGTCTCTGAATTACAGAGCTAGAAGACTTTGTTTTTAAAGGCACATCAGAATGTGCAAGTAGCCAGGGAAGCTGTCGAACTGATCTCTTTAACACACAGGAGAAAACAGTTTTTATTTTACTCTATGTTAAAGCCATCCAGCCTGTGCTGACTCTTTATATGCCAGATTCAGTGTGGGTGCTGCCTTAAGTACTATTATTATTATTCAGATATATAACACACTCTACCCAGAGAGACTTAAAATAACTGACAAACAACAGTAGGTTCCTCAATTGACACTCCAAAACTAGAAAACCCCACCCTACCCCTGTTTACCCTCAAGAGCAAGCCCATCAGCAAATCCCAACTTCCATTTACATAGATGGGTTTATTGCTGTATTACCTTTATCCTCACCTTAATCCTAAAACAAGTACCATATCAGGGCAAATACCAGAAGGTCACAGCTGAAGACTGAAAATATAAATGGCACAACCCCACTGTTTCTCTTAGAAACCCTCTTCCCCACAACCCGATCAGTTTGTGGCCAAGCCTTTTCCTTTAGTTCTTGTGCTGGGTCACAAGTTTATGGTCACTAACTTTGAGGAGGTTGCCTTACGAAAGATGTCCAGTTTGGAACTTGAAAGGACTCTGGGTCAACGTTAATGGTACTCAGGCAACTACTCCAACAGCAGTTCATCATCTAATTATCTTCAGAAAATGGCTAGTCAGTGCTCAACCACAAACACAATTATGCTGTTGGGGGGGAAAAAAAAGCTGCTACATGAATCCAACCCCTTTCTTTTCATTCAAAAAAATTCACAAACTGAATTCAATATATAGATGCATTTACCTGTGCAGCAAGATCAGGGTTCTGGCTTAGCGACTGCATCATGCTCCTCATGTAGGGTGCAGACAGCATGTTCTGCATTAGCTGGGGGTTTTCTGTTATCTGTTGCAATAAACTCTGCATCCCTGGTGTGTTGAACATGCCAGCTTTAAAAAGTAAAATGCCAGTTAGAAATTCATCAACACGAACATAAGCATAAATGAAGAATGCACATCACTAAGTACAATAATGAGCATACAGCATATTTCCATAATTTTACATAACAAATCTAACTGCCGCTAAAGGAGACCAGTCACAACTCCCCCCAAAATTGTTCTATTTATAACCAATACAAGATTGTGAGACATGTAATTTTAAGGTGTTCTAAGTAACGAACATTTCACTGAAAAGGGCACAACCTAGGAGGCTAGGTACATTTCAAAATATACACCCTGTTCTAATAGTGGTAGAATGTGCCAGGAAATAAACGCACGTCTCAAAACTGTGTGCTGATTGTCCCATCCCAAATTAGATCTAAACCCTGAAAACATGTTCAGTCTATCTTTCTATTCCTATGTAGATTTCCTGCACAATTTTGGAGATGGGCCCTCGAATGTTAACTAATGCATCTCCAGTTACTTGTTCCTTTCCAATACAGCCCCGTATTTTAAGTAGAAAGTCAGAGGCAATTACATGTAAAGGAAGAAATCAGAATGCTTTCTGGGTAACTTGAATATCAGAACTGACATCTAATTGCAAACAGCTTGCAAATAAGCTCCGCAAAACAGTTAACTTCTCAAGTCATGCAAGAACATGCTCCAAAAATCAAGAGAAATCCTTCCTCAATCTGGTGGTGGACGGATGGTGGAGGATTTAAATCAATCTGGTACCTGATTTAATTTGCCACCTCCAGAAAATGAGGAGCAGATTGTACTGACCTGTAGGGTGTGGCTAAATGAGACAGCATGACAAAGCAGCTGCGCAAGAGGCAATGACTGAATCCAGTTCTGCAGGACAACATTCACCTGGCATAACCAAAGTACTCCTTAACCTGGATTTTCTTCACACCTTCCAAATTCTGCACCAGATAAACTAGGGATCCTAAAGTCTCCATTACTAAATAAGGCACTTTACCAGCAGGATTTGCAGCTACTTGACAACAGATTTATGTTGTCATCAAGTAGTCCTGGGTTCAAATATGGATTCTGGAAAGTGGCTACAGATCATTCTGTTCCTGTCTGCCTCTGCTCCTACATTTCCTTTATCATCAGTTTCCAGCATACAGCACCCTAGCACACACACTCATTTTCAGTGAAGCAGGTGAGGCTGTTTCTTCTTTGGTAATGGATAAGGAACATCAGGGAGAGCACAAGAGTCTCCCTACTTTTTTTCTAGTCTGACTGCTTAGGTAAGCCAATTACAAGGAATGTGCTTGCAACTGTGGGATGGATCATGAACAGTAAGCTTACTGGAGGTGGTAAATGCTCAGTCTAATTAATGTGTGGGCACCATGGAGGCAAGAGCATGCTCAGTGCAAATGGCCTCTTTAGAGTATAGTGCTACTGACCACAAAGATCTCTATTAAACATGTCTTAAATGCTAATTTTCAGTATCTCATCACAGCCAATTTCAACCAGATTTTCAGGGACAGCTAAAGGCAGCTAACAGTTTGTTTTGGGGGGAAAGGGGGGTTGTTGTAGATACTTACATGATCAACTGGCAGCTTGGAAGCAGAGACAATGACAAATGATACTGATCACTACTGTCTTGTTGCCTTGGACAGACCCTCCCAGCTATATCCCCTCTACTTTTCTTGTCTTTGGATTTAGACTGTACGTTCTGACTGGGAAAAGATAGTTTGTGTGGGCTCTACCACTATGATGTCCTGGATCATGACTAAGGCTCTAAGGGTGTTTATAGACATGCTCAGGGGAGTAGCGGGAAAGGGAGGGAGTGCTTTAAATTAGAATGGCTCAGAGCCACTCTAATTAAAGTGCCTGAAGCATCGCATGCATCACCAAGCATCCCTGTGCTGAAAAATGGTAGCAGGGACACTAACTAAAGCTCACTGAATGAGCTTCAGTTAAAGCACCCCCACTGCCATTTTTCAGCGTGGGGATACTTATACACATGGTGCTCCTGGCACTGTAATTACAGCATGTTAGAGCAGCCTCCCTGCACACTCTAAAGCACTACTGTAATACAAAAACTGGTTACACTGCTTCTGGTATTTGGAGTATTACAGTTATAATTTTTGGTATCCATCTTTAAAAATAAATTGTTGTTTCATTTAGTACATTACAAAGCCTATTTTTTTCTTTCACACCAAAATCTATACTTGTTTTCATGCAAGACACTGAGAAAATGTACTTAAACCATCTCACCCAGTAGCTGTATTATCAGCCTTTTACTCTTTTAGTGCTTAGTGGGCAAAAAGGTTGTTTGTCTAGATATTTCCTATTTTTATTATTACTTTCAGAAGTTTTATGGCCACTTCTGGTATTCTTGAGAAAAGTTTGTGTTTGTTATGCTGTACAGGAAGCGGGCACTAGTGAAGAACACTATGAAATTAAACATTCGTAAATACTTATTCCAATACAAGTGCCTTCTTTCTGCGGACATGCAAAAACAGAATTTGGTCAAAAAGAACGTACCTCCTAATCCAGGTCCCAAATTCGGTATGGTTGAGCTCTGTCCTGTATTGCCAGCGGTGCTACTTCCAACATTACTACTGCCACCACTTTCACCACTGGTACTGGTGCTGGTTGTAGAACTCTGGGAACTAGATGGAGGAGCCCAAGGATTTGGAAGAGGGTCTCTATTTTCTGTGCGAGATGGTTGGCTTTCCCCACCTGAAGATGCATTGCTTACTAAAGAAGCAAATGGGTTACCTCCAAACTACAGGGGGGGGGGGGAAAAAAAAAAGAGCCATCTATTTTATCACTCCTAGAAATTATAAGATTTGTGATGTGTGCAAAATTCTATTGGGAGACTGACTACTCTCCATCAATTACGCTCACCATCCCTACAAACACTTCATGGTACAACCAAATATTCTGAAGAGTGGTTAACTTCAGAAAGAAAACTGGATGCCTTTTTGAAAGTGTTGTAATCTGTATCCCTATGATGACAGTTGCCACAAGTCAAGAACAAGCCTGGAGGGCAAGAGGGTAGTTTTACTACCAAATTAAAGTGAAATATTCTCTAGTTTTCAGAGGCTTACAGTTGAAGAGATATATGAAGCAAGAAATTTAAGTCCCTAAAAGGACCCTTTATTTTCTGGGTCAAGTTGGTCAATTCCACCAAATGTAGACATTTTGTTAAGAAATACACACTCTCCAATATTTAATAGCTTCTAATGAAAATGAAAGAATGAAAAAAGCAAGAACTTTATTCTTAGGAGGCTGAGATCCAATATTTAATAGCTTCTAATGAAAATGAAAGAATGAAAAAAGCAAGAACTTTATTTTTAGGAGGCTGAGAGTTTAAGATTTCTGCAATATTTGCCCCTCATACAGAAGCAGAAGGTACAGGAACACTAAGCACCATGAAATTCAGTTTGCAAATTGCTTGAGTAGGACATAACATGCTTTCCTTTACTTGTGGGGAAAAAAAAATTTCAGTATTCTATGTGGCCATGTCTCACCTGTTCTTGAGCTGCGTTCAACATTGGCTCCTGAATATCTGTGTACATGCGTCGCAAAGCATTGTATCCACCTGGTATGCTTTCAAGGTTGCTCAAGGCTCGGTCCTGGTTTCTCATCATTTCTTGCATCATCGCTGGGTTTCTGGCAAGTTCTAGTGTCTAAGGAAGCGGAACATTTAATCTGTATTAATAAGAAATCCATTCTCACAGGAAAATATCAGCGTCTGAGCAGTGTCTCAGTGAGGCTGTCTATGCCACATCTCTAGCATGCAATAGCAGGGGTGTTTCTGAACACATTGGGGGCCACCTCCAGAGTCTGAAATACACCAGTAAAACTGCTTCAGGGTCAATCTACTACTGGTCACTTTTAAGACCTTGATCTTCAGTACACTGGAGCATGGCTGCTGTGTACACCTCCAGAACAGCTCTGCCACATTTCTGGGGGTGAACATTTGAGGGCGAGGGGGATTTCCTGAGACCTATTATGGATAGGATGTAAACAAACACTGTTACTAATTTATCTATCCTGTGGCAGTTCAGTTTAAAATTATGACATGAGAATCAAGAACTTTCTTGTTGGTAGCTTTAGAAAGTTAATCTACTAATTAACTGTTTTTTGGATCTTTATAAGTCTTCTGTCAAAACTTGTAAAAAAAATGTTGTTTTAAGAATATATTTTATTGGAAAACAGGAGACAGCAATAAGGTATGTTTAAGTTAATTTCCATTCAAAAAAACTGTTTGCAAATATACATGTTGTTTCAACTTAGAAGTATCAAAAAGAACCTACAAGAAATAAATACAGGGTTATTCAAGTGCACAGCATCCGTTAGACTTGTATGTTAAAACCTATCACCATGTAGACTTATACAAGCCAACTAGAAGCTGTCAGCTGGACTTCAAAATTTCCAGTTAGATAAAAGTAAATGGCATTTCCATTCTATTTTCCCTACTTATTTTTTTTCATAGTGTTACAATCATTCCCCCTCCCCTTTGCGATGAAAGCAAGAGTATGCGTGCAGTGCACATAAATATCTTAATTTAAATGCAGACCATTCAAGTTATGTAGTCATAAAACACTGCAGGGAATTTTAATAGATTGTTTTGACATTGAGCTACAGGTCAATAACTTAAGAGATAAGTTAAAAAGATCACCAGCATTTGCCTTCCAAGGATCCTTTTACGGTCCTAAATTTCTCAGCAATGCTTCTAACTTTTTGTACTGTACCATAACCACATAATAAAATTGTATCCGTCTTCAAGGCACTTTCAAACATACCTGTCTCATGATATCTGGATTATTCAGCATGTGACTGATCTCTGGATTTCTCTGTATCAATTGCTGCATTTGAGGATTGGCCATAATTAACTGCCTCATCAGATCTGGATTAGAAAGCATGCTCTGAACAAAGGGATTTTCCATTATCTGAACCATCATTTCTGGGTTGGACATGAGCTGCCGCTGCATCTGACTTTGTAATTCTGAAAAGTTAGATGTATTAAGTCCCAGGCTACTCAGACCTGCAAGTCCTCCAAGGCCACCTGAAGAGAGAAGAAAACAAAACCTAAATTCTCTGCTCTTGATACATACTTAAGACAGCTTTATCTATACCTTTCCTAAATACAAAGTACTTCAGTATATTGTCCAAATATGCACATAATGCAAAACAATGAGAATTCCATCCTTGCCCCAAGCACTAGAGATCTGTCCCCAATGCCTAGTATTTTAATAACCAAGACACTCAGCTAATAACCACTATTCACAGTAGTACAAGCCATTGCTATTCTAACAATTTTTTTTTTGTACACATGTTGTTATGGGATGTTTGATGTTTACAGCCTGACAATCTCTCCCTCCTTTTTAAACCATGCAATGTATATCTATAGTATGTCTGGTAAATCAAAGATAATATTGAGTGCAGTACATGTACTTCATTGTGATAAAATAGAACTGTTCTGTTTCCTAATGCATGTATAAAGGCCGTAGAATTTTGTCTTCACCTAGACTAAACGGATCAAGTTCCAACTTGACCCCCATTTCTAAACACCCAAAGCCACCAGTTCCTTTGGAGAATTTGAGTCACTGTCTACATCTAAAAAGAGGAAATGCATTACAAGTTCATTGTTTTATTTATACAAGTTCATTTTTCACACAGAGGTAGGAGGCTTGCATCAACAGTATGAAATCAATTGTGTGCATCTACAAAACTATACTGCATTTAGTTTTTGGATGTGTGTAGGGACCTACTTAATATGTGGTTCGCAGAAAACGTAAAATCTGGAATTGCCTGTGACATCCATAAAAAAAATGCAATAGACATAAAATGCTGGCTCCCCAGTGGAAGCTGGCAGTCCTCATTGCTGAAAGGCAAAGGTGAAGGCGCTGGCTAGTGGGGTGGCATGAAGGGCAGCTGCTCCCTTGTCCCATCTCTCCTGGCCAGGGTCCCTCCGCTACACAGCACTATGAGGCAGGATGGCACAAAGGGAAGCCAGCAAGCAAGAAAGCACCCACCTCCTTGTCCCTCCTCCACCTTGGGGCCTTTCCACCAGTCAGTGCCAAAGGGAGAGGTGGCATGGAGGGCAGCCTACAAGCAAGATGGCAGCCAGCCCCTTGTCCTTCCTCTCTCCCCATCAATGCCCAGGGGCAGAGCTGCCAAGAAGTGCCCCCAAAATCAGCTCTGTGCTCCATACGTGGGCTGCCAAAACCCATCTCTCACCATGTTTAGGTACATCCTTACATGTGTGCCACTGGAAAACAAGCTAAGACAGATATGGCCCAGTGATGCTTTGGTCAGAAAAGCATGACTGGTGGCTGAGCAGCAGTTTTATTACTGTTGCTTAGAATCTGTGGATAATACCCTCTTCTCCTTTAGCTACTTCAGATACTCTCTGGAGTACAAACAGATCAAAGGAAGCTTTACAATTATCAGATTACTAATACTGCTGGGATAAAATGGTAGTTGCAGCTTGCTACTCCTGACACTACTCCGAGAAGAAGCAAAAGCAGAATTCTTCTATGCAAAATTTCCACACAAAGACTTCAAGGATGTATCAAGCTCAACATAAATACTTATTGTAACCCACGGGCTACAGTGGAAGGCAAGTGGTAAACTTGTTTTTTAAAAAAAATATATATATTAAAATGTGGACTCTATCCATTCAAATGGAAATTAGACATCTACAGCCTACAGGCCAGATCCAGGGCCATTTGATCCAGCCCATGGCCATAGGCCTTAGGTAGCATTCAGCAGCAGGGGGGATTCAGCAGTGACCACATTTCCTGCACTGCTACAAAAGCAGTGCTGGCTTCAGGAGCTTTTCCCCCTGCTGCTGCCTCTCTCTGCCATTAATAACAGAAGTAGCAGCAGATATGTCCTAATATCTATCTACCTTTGACCACAGCTGTGTCATCTTGGCCCACAGCCCAAAAAGGTTGCTGACCGCTACATTAAATAGACACCGAACAATGACACCTGAGCAAGTTAGCCAATAAAGAATCTTACCCAGACCATAAGGGTTGCTGTTTGTTGAGGCTGGTGTTGAGGTACTACTACTTGAAGCAGATGTGGTAGCAGTACTCCCAGTGGTGTTTGTCTGCTGAGCTGGGTGATCTTGCGATCTGAAACAAAGTTAAAACTATAAACTTTAGTTCATTGAAAAAACTTTTTTTTTCTTTTTTTTTTTTAACTGCTTTGTTGATCTCCAGATAATTTAGTGTCACTTTGGGAAATTACCAGAATGTATATTAACAAGATTCTCAAGATATATTACATCAAATTAAGGGTGAAAGACTTCTCCTTTGTTTGATACTATTATTTACTTTTGGATCCCAGGTAATTTACCTTAATATTTCTTTAGATCAGTGGCAGACCACCATTTCTGCCAGGCACGCCACAAATTAGGCCCTGACTCTCCCAGTGCCATCCCAATCCCTTTCCCCTGCCTGATCTGCTACGCTGTGCTGCCTATCCCTTCTCTGATCTGCCACGTGCCACAGAGAAACTGCCCATGCCACTTGTGACATATGTGCCACAGGTTGGCCTCCCCTATTTTAGAACATGGCATGAAGGTGCCCTTGTCAAAATGAACTCACACAGAATTAATCTAGAATCTCCAAGACACCGAGAGCAGAGAAAGCTTCCTGCTACTTACTCCTAAGTGTCCACATAGTTGATTAATTAGCACACCAGAAATTTACATCATGGTTTATTCCACAGTAATTTCCCATGTAGACAAGCCCTGAACTGACTTTCTTACCTTATTCCCAAATACCACCAAAAGGATCTGCCTCCCACTAACACCATGAGCAGGATTTTAGCCAGTCACTGAGACACTACTCTGTTGACCATTTTCCCTGACAAAACTCCAGCTCTTCTCACAGAACTTAACAACTCAGCTCCTTCCCTTTTCTTTCCCCTGCAGGAACAAACTAAGTTAGTTCTCCAAGAATGCTGAGTAAAAGCCTTTCCTACCCAACTGTTTCTAGCTGGGACACCGTGATAAACTTAGTTTGGTCAAAGCGTATTATGGTTCAGCTGTGAATGGTCTACAGCAAGTGTGTCCAAGATTCAGTCTACAAAGTCCCCTCATCCAACTCCTGGTGATGCTGCTGGGTATCACATGCGACCCACATGGCACGTTCTGGACTGGCTCCATGTGCAGGGCCTGTGATGCATGCAGCACATGGTGCCTGTTCCAGCTGACCCAGAATGCAGGTCCTGCACAGCATGTACTTACTCCAGCCCATCTGTGTTGTCTGTACTGCCCATTCTGGGACTTGTGCTGCATGCAGAGCCCAGTTTGGCTAGTTTAGGCAGCACATGGCCTAGATTCAGCATGTGGGGTGGGGCAAGGGTGTGCCATGGGCCTGATCCAGCTCATGGACTAGTCCTATACCACTCATCCTGACCATGGGGCCAGATGAGTTTGACATCCCTGGTCTACAAAAAATACAAAACAGTTTTCAAGCTACAAGCATAGCAGCATGTACTGAGCCCTATCATCTGTTCAGAATGAATAGCCCTTGGAAACAGAGCACACAAACCTAAACAAGTTAATTCTAGACTCCAAAGTGCAGTTATTCCTGGAATAACTAAATTTGCAGCATGAACAATTCCATATCCATGATAGCCTACCTACTCCAAATTGAATGCTTAATTACAGGTTGCCTCTGGTCTCCCAGTGGGCCACAAAGGGAATAACTGCCTCCAACTGGGACTATCTTACTAAATTATCACTACTAAATAATTTCATCTACAAATCCACATTTCCTAGCATGACTTGAGATGACACTTGCTGCCTGAAAAATCTTACTCAGAATGGCACCTTTGATCCAGTTTTAAGTTTTAAACAAGCAAACACACCGAATCTGCTAATGAAATCTGATACTTCTTGGTGTAAATGCCCACAAATAAACTAGTCAACTAAGTACCGGAAATACTGGACTTTTAAGATTTAAGGTAAACCATCATTGCCATAAGGCACTTTATAAAAACTCTTCTTATTAACAGGCCAAGTATTAATACTTTTCCCTGATAACAGGTAGCTACAGATGGGTAAGTAGACTTGGAGAAGACTAAAACCAACGATTTTACTCCAAAAAAATTTGGTATCTCTTAGTTCTGTTCTACCTATATTGAAACAATACGGTCGCTGCCGAGGTACTGGTTTATAATACTTGTTTGGGAGCTGGGGTATTCACTCCTAAAAGCTTAACATGATATGCAGGCCTCTGAATGAGTGCCATCTTCTTGAACATCATAACCGCAGAAAGGGGAGATTCTCTTTAGAAGCCTGTAAGAGCTCTGCAATGCAAATACCATTACCATTGGTCTCAAACCTTTATTCTTCAACTCTTAGTCCCATGGACAGATTTTCAAATCACAAATTGACCTTCCAAGATCAGAGGGTAGATCTGAACTCCTTTTTACTGTCATAGATAATCTTTTCTGTGAATTTTAATAGAATCTCAGATAACCATCATCATATATTTTGTCAACCAGGTTTTATGTTTGAGAATTCTCATTTGCAGGTGAAATGCACAAGAGCAGCTTTTTCCTTCTGAATTAGTCCCACTTGTTTCAAGACTTAATCTTTAAGAACGGACCTCTACACATGAGCTTTCAGTTAGCTGCCACTTCCAGGAAACTGGACATAAAAAGGATATTAAATTATTCAAATCCCTGGTACAGAAACTGGTAAACACTAGAAGCTGAAAGACTGATTTGCCATAATGTAGTGCCAGGATCTCAGAGACCATCGTTCATAGATGTAAGCAAAACATTCAGGATACAAGGCTAGAAGCAATCAAGATGACAGATCTATCTTGAACTGTCTAAACTGGGATCTTGAACCTACTGGCAATTCCTCTTGTCAGAGCCTGGAAGGTACTGTAACCGTCTAGAGTAAAAGCCGATAATTGCTACCTAATCAGAAGGATCATTGTGAAGGGTCTGCAAGGTCACCTGTCTGCAATACTTAAAAGCACCTGGGATACTGATGAAGTCATGTTTGCATGGGGAATTCCCCATAAAACCCAAAAGGACCACTGGTGCTATTATGCATGTGAAGCTGCTAGTCGTGGCGGAAGATGCCAGAAATTAATATCTTTTCCCCAAGTACTGTATTTCTTGGAGTCAACTTTAGAACACCGTCTAAGAATAGCTGGCCTGAAGTTTTTTCAAGAGGTTGAGCTTTGTACTCCCATGGCATCAGAAGTACTTCCTAATACAGAAGGCTCAGACATTTGGGGCCAGGGAAATACGGATGAAGAAGGACCTATTTATCTTTCTAATGACATCTTTTTTAATTGAGATTTATGTGGTCTTGGAATCTTTTTAGAAGGCAACTTACAAGTGGTACACATTTCTGCAATATGTCTTTTCCCCAGGAAAAATTTGCTTCTGGTATGCTGATTATTTAAAAGGCATTAAAGCTACTATAAAGAGCAAGTTTTAAAGTTTAGGAGATTTACGTTTGGCCACAGCAACCAAACTGGGTGAACACAAAATCAACTACTATAAAAAAAAAAGTGTGAAAGACGGCCTAACAAAAACATATTAACCTATTCTTAAATAAGCACCTTTTCTATATCTGACCACAACAGAAGAAGTTAAGTGCTGTACTGGGTCACACTAATGGAATCCAACAGTGGCAGTAGTGGAGGTTGTACAGGAAGAGCATATGAACAGGGTATTTCTAGAGAGTAATCCATCTCCTGGTCAATACCCTCCTTGGCGTTCACCATTATTGGTTTAGATATCCCACCCGATACATTTCTGACTGTTCAGTTTAATAACTATTAATAGATCATCCATGAATTTGTCTAGTTCCTTTCTGAATGTAGCCATGTCACCTACCTCTACAACCTCCTGTGGCACTGAGTTCTGCAAGTTAATCACAGCTGTGTGAAAAAAATACTTTCTTTGTTGGCTTTAAACCTGTCTCTTGATAATTTCAGAGGGTGCCCCCTAGTACTCGGGGACTTGGTGAGTAACAGTTCTCTATTCACTCTGCCCACATGCTTCATGGGTGTGCCCAGACGTGCGTGGATGTTTGGTTTCCTGGGGACAAGTAGCAGCAGTACACCTTGCACCGCAGCTACTTGTCCTGGGGAATGCCCATGCCATGTGCACTTTGATGCATGGAAAGTTACCCCAGGGGCGGTAGGGGAGGCCAGAGCCAGCACTGTGCTCGCCCGAGCAGCCTTACCTCGGGTCCTGGGGGGCCTCCTGGGGATGCAGCCATGGTGATCTGTTGGGCAGAGCCTGGCTGGCAACAGCCATGTGGCTCTGGGCAGCCCGGCTCTGCTTTTCAGCAGTGCCTGCTGCCTGAATATGTGCTGATCTGGTTTTTTTCCTCAATTTTTTTTTTTGACACCTGGATATCCAGAAAAAAAAAGACGGAGTAGAGCACCCTTGGGCAGTGCACCCTTTCAGCATGGAGAACACTGGAATATGTAGTACGTGACGCTGCAAACATGTTTACAGTACCACATACCGCATGACCGCACTCATCTGGGGGCACCCCATGATTCTATTATTTCTTCCTCCCACCCCCACGGTAGATAAAAATCAATGATTTTTTAAAATAAACATAATTTAATTTAAATCAGATTTTTTTTTATTTAATCGTATTTATTGTTAAGATGCTTTTTAAAAAAATAAACCTATATAAAGATAGTTTTAATTTAAGATGCGTTAAAACTCAAAAAGATATCACAAAATAGGGATTATAACTTCTAATTATATACTATTGGAGACAATATATTAATGTAACCCTTTGAGAAAAGTTTTATAAAATAGGTCACAATAGGCCAAGGACTATAGTAGGGGCCCAATCTTATGGGGTTCCCAGAGGCTGCTCTATAGAGTTGTAAAGATCAAAAGAAAACCATTCTACCCATTTGGGACTTAGTGCTCAGTCTAAAAGATCCCATTAAGCATCTCTGTGAACTGAGCTTGTCTTACTTTTCCAGTCTACGAAAAAACAGGAAGAGGAAGGTGAAGACTGAGTTTGCTGTATAACCCAGTACTTTAAGTTTCTCATGTTGACTTGGCTGAAAAAAATCCATTTTTTTTTTTGTTAAAAACCACATTTCACATTTGTAACTGAAATAGTTAAAAATTCAAAAATACATATGCTTGTTTTGGTAAAATAATTATACATGTTTGTTGAAGAAAAACATCCAAAATACATAATCTTGTTGTTTTAGTTCCATAAAACAATTCAAATGTCTGTTGTTTTCAGTGATGGTTGTTGTTGTTCTCCTAATAGAGTGTGGCAAAATATTCCCCAAATATCCATGATTAATCTAGTGAACTGGAGACAGATAGTTCACTTCCCAATGACTTGACAAGTAGCTGCTTCAGTTAGCTTTGGTAAATAAAATAACTACATCATAATTCAGTTTTCTGATGTAGCTGCAAAATTAAGCTGAAAAAATAATCAAAATCAATTAGTGCTTTAAAATGTATAGCATGCACCTTTTAAAAATGAAACCTACATCCATCTCCAAGTTGTGAATAATATGTATTAAGGTTACACCAAACAACAAAACAATGATTAAACCAAGGCTTCTTGACCAGCGATTTAAACTGTGATTTAAATCACAATTTAAATCAAAACTACCCTGCCCTCTCCTTTCCAAACTGGAAGACTCCAACTTTTTATTTTTATTTTTATTTTTTTTAAGTCTCCCCTGAAACGGTAACTATGCCATACTCCTGATCATTTTGATTGTCTTTTTTATTTTTCCACATGAAAAAGTTGACATAGTAAAAAGACAGAGGAGGTAAACTACTAGTTATAACAGAAAGCCACAATGGCCAAAGTTGGGTTTGTGCTTGACTATCTTGGCCAACTTAGGCTTTTGTTTTTGTGGTTTACCCCAGGAGTAGCCAACCTAAGGCATGTATGTCCCAAGTGGACCACTTCCCATGGCAGGCAGAGGATCCAAAAGGGAGCAGAGATAATGGGAACAGATAGGTCAGGGAATAAAGAACAGAGCAACAGACACAGAAGATAGGGCAGGGAGGCAAGAAAAAAAGCAAAAGATCAGGCAAGGAAAGGGGACTGGAATGGCACTGGGAGAGGTGGTGAGGCTTACCTTGTGGCACACCTGCCAAAAAAAAAGTTGGCCTCTATTAAGCTCTCCAGCCTCATTCCAGGCTGATATCACTGACTTAGCAGTGGAAGTCTTTGAACAGACTTCGTGCAATATGCAGAGACATCAGAAATAGCTGGAGGGAAGAAGGCCTCTTAGAACACTGTTTTTACACGCAGCCTCACCAACTGCCACGGAGCTGCCCTCAATTGCATATTAAGCCCACGAAAGAAGCCATATTGTAATTTCTGCTCTGCATTCGACGGATTGCTCAAAAACAAAAGCAGATACTGCTGATTGGGCTTGGCGAGTTGCTGAATAAGCTTTGTTCACTCTTACAATGAATGAGAATAAATACCTAAGAAAGCAAATGAGAAATGTGGGACCAACCATGGCAGGAAGGTCAAGGAGCTGATCTTTTTTCTTTTTTTTAAAGCTGACATGGTTAAAGTTCAGAAGGTAGCATCCGAGTTCCATGAGAGACAGCTAGTCTCTACTGCTGTATTTAGGGACAAGAATTTTAAAAGGTCTAGGGAATTTCTGCCTGTGTATAGCTGACAACCAGGACCCAGGAGTGAGAAAACTATTCTATCGCCACATCTAGTTCTCCAGAACAAGGACTGTTCAATCATATTACCAGAACATATATCTTGCTTTTTACAGTGAAATAGAAGACAGTTCATTGGTAAGGTTACCTGTTTTGTGTTTTGATGACAAGGTGAACAGTAAGTCCATCATGAATCCCATGCTGGGTCAAAGTATCTTGGTCTTTTAATATTTTCCCAGCAAATATCAACACAAGTTGGTCAGTGTGGGACTTAAAACGCTTAGAGATTTCTTCCTTAAACTAGATGAAACAAAAAGAAAGAGTTAACATAATCCATTCATTTATATATATATACACCAAGCTATTCTACTTAAAACACATTTTAGGAGAGGTACAGCTATTCTTCTGCTCACATTTACTGGATATATGTTGCTTTATGCAATATAAAATGTTGCCTCAGCTTTGTTTTTGAAGGCAATTATGAAATCAGGGAATCCTAATTTGTACTCCTAAACAATTCAACCATTGATCAAAGGGCAGTACACTTAAAGTACTGTGTTAGAGCAATTACATTTTCATACTGGCTTTGGACAAACTGCATACACAGTGAAAATATTCATGTCAAAGAATGAAGAGAAATTCTGGTTCTCTCAGGTTTTTACATTTAGGTACAATAGTTTAAACTTTCCTAATTAACCTCTTAACAGAAAGAGACAAAACTAGAAAAAAAAGAAAACTTAAAAATTAAGATTACTTGGTTGACTTTGATGCCATTTTTAGATCACGTATACACACCACAGAGATGACCATTTATATGTTCCTGTTTAATATCATAAACCAGAAATAACTAGTGAAGCTTCATCTTTTAGTGAAACTGTTAATACTTGTCATTGAAACTGTAATCTAACAACCACCTGTAGACTTAAGCCTCAAGCAAGTCAGATTTGCTATTAGCAATGCACCTGCTTACACTGGCAGACAAGAAAGTGAGCACAAAAAGACGACGAGTACATAGTAGTACCCAGTGCCATAAACATACTTGGCTGCAAAAATACTATTTCCTCCCCCCCATTACATACAAACAGTTATACCTGTTGTTCTCATGTGGCTGCAAAAGTAGAAGGCTACATTAGTGACAAGAAATGCTATCAGTCACTAACAAGCTATGTCACCAAGCCCCATAGCAGGGGTGGGTAAAATACAGCCTGAAGGCTATATCCAGCCTGCTAATAGATTGCATCTGTCCTGGGGCTGCCTCCACAGCAGTCCACATGGGGCCAAACCCCAACTGCTCCCATACCCATGGCAACCTGAACCTTGCTCCTGCTTGTACCTACCGACGGTGCTGCCCTGACTAGCGCACCCAGCTTCCCAGAAGAGCTGCCTTCCACCCACTTAGCTGCCCAACAGATGGCTGCTCACTGCACTGGGTGGGCAGAATAAGTGGAAGGCAGCCAGGAGCAGGAGCTGGAGTCCTGCATGATGGGGCAGGAGCTGTTGGACTGCAGCTCCTCCCGCCTCCTCTCCCTTCAACCCCCAGCTGGGCATGCTACCTGCTGTCTGGAGTAGCAGGACAAGAGCAGGAGAGGAGCCGCTGGAGGCATGGGGAAAGCAACAAGGAGGCTGCAGAGCAGGAGCAGCCTCACTGGGAAAATGCTGTTGGTGGGTACGGGGCAGGTGCAGGCGGAAGCATGGTGCAGTTTGCCCCAGGCGGGAATGGGCAGGGCTTGACCCCATGCAGAGCACTGCAGCAGCAGCCACAGGCCAGATGGGAGGGAAGGGGAGGAAGAAGAGTGCCTGCACTGTATCTGCTGGGTGACCACTACCAGACGCATTCCCTTCCCCCCTCCTCTGGCTGGCTCCTGGAACCTAGCCCCCACAATTCCCCCCTCATAATATTTATTTGAGCTATTATACAATCCCCTCTAAATACACTACTAAAAAAGACATAAATCAGAACAAACATTTTTTAATTTGATTTTTAAAATAATGTTATAGTAAATGTTTGATTTTTTAATTTGATTTTTTTTTTATATATATATATACAATTTGTTAAAATTTTATCTTCTGGAAGATTTTATGCATGTGGCCCTCGCAATCGGAAATAATTCTCCACCCCTGCCCTATGGTGACTGACATACCTAAACCATGGATCTCTTTCAAACCCAGGTAATAAAGCTACTCAGAACCATGTCAACACTAAATAGCTAGCACCAACTGCAGAAAGAAGCCATCAGCTCACTTCAAAAGGTCATCGATACTAGATTCCAGAATTAACGGATAAGTACAAATCAGATACCACATCCCATTGTTTAAATAGGAAGGAAGAGAAACACCAAACAAAATACATTTGCACCAATACTTCTGGTTACTAAAGGCAATCAAAAAATATCAGTTCCTCCATCTAATGAATTAATCAGTCTATCACAGACTTCTGGAAAAAAAAGGAACATAACCATGTATTTGTATACTGGGTATGCCAGAAAATAATTTTCTATATATATGACTTTGTAAACAACTGCAAACTTCTAATCTTATATTCCTGAGCAAAGTAATAAAGTCCCCAATATCAGTTTCTGCCAAAATAATAAATCTTTCCAATCACATTCTAGCCTAGGATTTGATCTGCCAGAGGTGCAGGCTGCCTGTGTGAATGGTGACCTTTTAGTCATACACTAGAGCAGTGGTCTCCAACCTTGTTAAGTAGATCACCTTTGACATTTAAAAGCAACCCAAGATCTACCATATACAGCCACCAGACTCCCCACCCAGAAGGCAAATCTGTAGGGAAGGAAGGGCAGGGGGCAGGCAGATTGAGAAAAAATAATTTGGGGATGCACCTCCCAGCAGGTAAGTCCCACCCAGCTGAGGCCCCACTCAACTTGGCCTCTGCAGTGAGCAGGGTTTTGATTTAGCCCCTGCCCCTTCCCTCCCCCACGGACTGACCTGCTGGGCTAGGGCATGCGCGTGTATGCACGCGGGCACTCAGGCCTCCAGCCCAGCCTCAGATCAACTCCAAGAGGCAAGTTATTTGCAAGTGGACATCTACTGGGTCCACTGCACTAAAGGAAATTACCCACGTTCATCCTTCTAAACTTCTCAACAGTATCTGAAACTCTTAAGTCAGGGGACTGCTTCAAGATATTTAGCAGGAGTAACTGGCAAGAAAATTGAGCCAATTTCAGTTCTTCCTTAAGACTGTGATAAACAAATGCACATCCACTCTTTGGTGTTCCTACCGCTGAAGTTCTACAAGGCTCCTGTCACCATCCTCTTGACACAGCAAACTACTGATGGATTTAACTGGCTGACAGTAATGAACGTATCATAAACTCAGGCAAGCTGCAAGACACCTCGAGTTTTAATTCAAAAAGTATTTGGACAACACCCAGCTCTATTTCTCTCCCACAGACAACAACTGTAAACACCATCCACTATCAGTGCCGGAATGAAATAAACCGCCATATAAATGAAAGATACGCTTATATTTAGGGTGTCACTAGAGATGAAGTAGAGTTGTGACAATGTAAAACTTTTCCATTAGAGAGCTAAGTAAATTTCTCAATAAATTAAGGCATTTTGCATACCTCATCACTTGGAGAATCAGATGAAAAATTCGTTATTTGCAAGGTAAAATAATTTTTATGCAATCAGTGCAGTGGAAGCCCAGAGTCAGCTGCTTTGTGCAGTGCATTGTGGGAGTGACATGTATCAAAATATAGTCTCCCATGCTCCTCGCTTGTCTGCAACGTGTTTCTGTAGTTGCCATCCCCATTATGGTAACACTCACCACAACCCTGTGCTTGTGTGTACTGTCTGCTGTTGGTAAGTACCAAAACTGCCTTGTAAAAGTGGCAGAAAAGGGTCTGAGGGCCAATACAGTCAAGGTCTTGTAATTTATTACATTAGAATCATAAAATCAATGGATCAGAAGGGACCTGGAAGATCAAGTTCTGTCCCCTGCCACAGGCAGGAGGTTAACGAGCTCAAACTAGCTCAATGACATGTTTATCCAGCCTCCTCTTGAACACCTCCAAGGATGGCAACTACATCACCTCTGCCAGAAGTGTGTTCCAGGTTTTAGTTACCCTTACAGAGAAGAAGTTTTTCCTTATGTCCAATCTAAATCTTCCCCGTTAATTTGTGTCCGCTGGTCCTCATCTCCCCAAGGGGTGCCTTCCTGACAAGTTGCTCCCCAAGATCTTGGTGCTCTCCCAACATACTTGTAGGTGGCTATCAAGTCACCTCTCAGCCTCCTGTCACTCAGTGTGAACAAGCCTAGTTCTTGGAGTCTCTCCTCACATGGCCTATCCTCCAGGCCCCTGATAATGTGGGTGGGCCCTTCTCTGCACTCTCTTGAGCATATCCACATCCTTCTTGAAGTGTGGTCCCCAGAACTGGACACAGTACTCCACCCGTGGCCTCACCAACACCAAGTAGAGAGGGAAGAGCACCTCTCTGGATCTGCTGGCAACACTGGTTGATGCATCCCAAGTTCTATTTGCCTTGCTGGTGACTTCCTTGCACTGCTGGCTCATGTTCATCTTCTAATCAACTGTGACCCTGAGATCCTGTTCAGATGCCCTGCCAGCCAGTGAGCTGCTGCCTATCCTATAGTTATGGTGAAGGCTCTTCCTACCCAGATGCGGGACCCAACACTTTTCCCTGTTGAACCTCATCTGATTCTGATCAGCCCACAGAACCAGTTTATCTAGGTCGCCCTGGATCCTTGCCCTATCCTCTGGTGTGCCTGCATTTCCCCACAGCTTGGTATCATCAGCAAACTTAACAAGTGGGTTCCCTGTATACGAATTTCAGTTATGTGCCATTTTCCAGGAACGCATGTATGGTATGAAGCGAGAGAAATCTGTTGTTTTATCAATGCATAAAAGCAAAAAGAATCTAGCTCTTACATGCGTTTGCTCTAAAACAGGGGTCAGCAACCTATGGCCTGCAGAGCCACCGGATCTGACCCATGGAGCAGGGCTCTGGAGGGGTGGAGGGGGGCTCTGAATACTGCACTCCAGCTAGGTACTTTACTCATGCCACACTGCAACTGGGCAGCAGAGAGGAACAACAGCAGAAAAAAAGCAGTTGTGGCAGCCAGGTTCTAGTGCCAGCCCTATCTTCAACCTAAGCTGGGTCATTCTGGCCCATCACCAGAAAACAGCACTGACCACTGCTCTAATAAAACATTTTATTTTATCACTGACAAAAGGAAAGGACTGACTATGCATGGCACAAATGAGCCTTTTTACATTATCACTTTTCATAGCGGACCCGTACTTTAACCATTAACTTATTAATGTTTGACCAGCTGACTAATGGAGCTGAAACAGAGAACACTTTAAATGATCTTACCTAGAGAAATTTAAAAAAAAGTTAGGACCCAGGCTGCCTGTTGACACACTCCACCCCCACAGACTGAACCAACTGCTTTCTGCTGACTCACAAGAAGCACTGAAAAGCAGCAGCTGCGATAGCATTACAGCCCATTCATGTGCCAGAGTAAAGACAAAGAACACTTTCAAAAAGGAATAAGCCAGGAGAACAACAATATCCAGAAACACCTGTCTACATCTTCAGCCAGTCCTGGTCTAACACAAGCAGCTAAGTTCTGGCAATGATTTTCAAATGAACCTCAGGATATTAACTTACAGGGGGTATTACCTCTCTGAAGTGCAATCGCAAGTGTCATAGTGTCGTAGTTAGCAGAGTCAGAAGGGACCTGAGCAGGTCGAGTCTGATCCCCTCCCATGGCAGGAATGACCCCGGACAGATGTTCATCTAGCCTCCTCTTAAAGACCCCCAGGGTAGGAGCCAGCACCACTTCTTTTGGAAGTTGATTCCAGATCCTAGCCGCCCTGACTGTGAAGTAACGCCTCCTGATATCTAGCCTAAATCTACCCTCTGCCAGCTTGTGACCGTTATTCCTAGCCACTCCTGGTAGTGCACGGGGGAACAGGGACTCCCCGCAGTGCCTGCTGGTCCCCTCTGACTAGTTTGTAAACAGCCACTAGATCTCCCCTCAGCCTTCTCTTGTGGAGGCTGAACAGGTTCAGGTCCCATAGCCTCTCCCTGTAGGGCCTGCCCTGCTGCCCCCAATCATGCGAGTGGCCCTCCTTTGGACTCTCTCGATGTTGTCCACATCCCTCCTGAAGTGCGGCGCCCAGAACTGGATGCAGTACTCCAGCTGAAGCCTGACCAGTGCTGCATAGGGGGGGAGGATCACCTCCTTGGACCTGCCTGTGATGCATCTGTGCATGCATGACAAGGTGCGGTTGGCCTTCCTGACTGCATCCCCACACTGCCAGCCCATGTTCATCTTGGCATCAATAATGACTCCAAGATCCTTTTCTGCCTCTGCACTGATGAGAAGGGAGTTCCCCAGCCTGTAGGCATGGTGCTGGTTCTTCCTCCCCAGGTGCATCACCTTGCACTTGTTGAGTGTTGAACTCCATCTTATTCTCATCTGCCCACTCCTGTAACCTGTCTAGATCTGATTGCAGCCTATTCCTCCCTTCTAGCATGCCCACATCCCCCCACATCTTAGTGTCATCAGCAAATTTTACTCCCTCATCCAAGTCACTGATGAAGATGTTGAACAGCAAGGGCCCGAGGACCGAGCCCTGCGGAACCCCACTGCCCACATCCCCCCAGGTCGAAAATGACCCATCCACCACCACTCTCCGGGTGCTCCAGCCAGTTGACACCTACACAGTCAAATGGGTCGCCAACACCACAGTCCCCCAGTTTCTTAATGAGAACGGGGTGAGAGACAGCGTCAAACGCCTTCCGAAAGTCCAGAAAGGCTACGTCCACTGCTACCCCTGCATCTAAGGATTTGGTGATCTGGTCATAGAAGGCCACCAGGTTGGTCTGACAGGACCTGCCTCTAATGAACCCATGCTGGTTGCCCCTAAGCACAATCTCCCCTGCTGGCCCCTCGTGGATACATGCCAGAGTAATTCTCTCAGAAAGCTTACCCAGGATCGAGGTAAGACTAACTGGCCTATAGTTCCCCAGGTCCTCCTTCCTCCCCTTTTTGAAGATAGGAACCACATTGCCCTCTTCCAGTCCTCCGGCACCACACCAGAGCACCACGAGTGCTCGTAAAGCCATGCCAGGGTCCCGCAATGACCTCAGCCAATTCCCTGAGTACTCGAGGGTGGAGATTGTCCGGACCAGCTGATTTGAATATATCCAGTCCCTCCTGAACTAGGGACCTCACTAACCCTTGGCCTAGGTGTGCCTCCCCTGGGGTGTAAGGGGGGCCCAGAGGGGGGGCTAATCCGGTCCCTGCTCAGGAAAACAGAGGCAAGGAAATCGTTAAACAGGTTAGCTTTGTTGTCTGGTGTGACAACCAAATTACCCAGCATGTATTGCAGGGGCCCCACATTACCCGGTACCTTCTTTTTGCCCCCTATGTATTTAAAAAAGGACTTCCTGTTGTCCTTGATCTGGGAATCTAGTCCCAGTTCCATCTCCACCTTGGCCTTCCTGACTGCCCCCCTGCATCTCCAAGCAACCGCAGTATAGTCCTCCCTGGTGATGGCCCCTCCCTTCCATTGGGTATACATGTCAATGCAATCTTTTGAAAGTTTCAATTTACACTTTTATCTGGGTAAGTAAGAAAGTGACAAAGCCACCCAATTTCCCTCAGTGGTTGTTTGCAGCACAGAATCATCTCTGTGGTGAAGGAAAGATGTTCTAGGATTTGGAGGTGGCTACAAGAGTTACAATTTATATTCATGTTCCTAAAGCTCAACTTTAAATTACAAAGACTGATATTACAGTGATATCACTTTACTCAGAAATGTCCCCTGCTTATTTTCCAAGTCAGATCTCTAATAAGTAATACTTCTTACTCCTATAAAAACTGGTAGTCGATGCAGTTAAAAGAATTGTTTTGTACTTCATTCATTTTCACACATTAAATCTGTGCAAGTCAATCAGACTTGCAGGATTCAAAATAATTTCTCTTTCAGATCCTTGGCTGAGTTCATAAGGTTGACAATTAAACACACAAATAATATTCCTACTTGAAGCAGTGTGGAAACAGCACTGGGAAGGGACAAGGGGTCTATTTCCACCTCTGATACCAGCCTGCTGCCAGATTTTTTTAAGTTACTTTGCTTTTCTGTGTCCTGACTATTCATCTGTAAGAGGAGGAGAATGATGCTCACCTCTTTTGCAAAGCATTTTGAAATCCGCTGAAGAAGTGTTAAGCTACGCACACCAAGCAAATAGAGGTGGACATAACTGGGATTCTTAAAAGAGATACTTTTAGGGGTAGGACTGCACTATGTACCTTTAACTACAAAGGCAGGAGGAGGTGTTAAATTACCTTGCTAGAAACAGACAACTGTGAGAAATATTCACTCAGAAGGTCCTATCATTCTTCTGGTCATGAAATGGCAGATGTTGTTTGTGGAATGGTGTCTAGACTACTTTGAATTGGGGGGGGGGGGGAATTGAAAAATGGTGCAAAACCCTAAACATAAGTAAGCTACAACTAGAGCTAAAAAAATGTCTTAAGGTCACACCCATGGTTACCTTTAAACAGATTTTATTAAGCCTTCATGAAGGAGCAAACTAAGGGTGCACCAATAGAGATTTTGGGGGCCAATACCAATAGCTGATTTTTAAGGAGGCATATTGGTCCATACCAATCCAATTTCTGTTGTGGTGGAAGGGATGGGTGGGGGGGGCGGCAATCAATGCCCCCTGTGGTGAGGGAGGGGGCAGGGGCAAACGTTGCCCAGCTGTAGTGGGGCGGAGTACAAAACAGAGCCACAGCTTGTGCAGGGAGAGGGGAGGCTCCCACCACTGCGTGCACCCTGGGAGGGCAGAGGGGGCGTGCGCCCCCGGATCTGTGTGGGGCAGGATGGGCAAGCTGCAGCTGGAGCTTGGCTGGGCTCAGGGCAGGGGCTACAGGGGAGGTTGCAGGCCCCCTCAAATTTCACCGTAGCCCTGCTCCCAGCGCCTCCACGCACTCAACACAGCCCCAGCTTTTCCCGGCATGTGGATAGAGGTGGGGTGTTGACCCAAGGCTGTGCCAGGCGCACATCGGTGTTGGCACTGGGAGCAAGCCTACTGCAAAATTTGGGGTGACTACAGCCTCCTCCGTATCCCACGCCCTGAGCCCAGCCCCCGCTGAAAAAAGCCCAGCTCCAGCTTGCCCTGTCCTGCTCCCCTGATACATGGGGCACATGCCCCCTCCCCCATACCCTCCCGGGGAGCAGTGGGAGCTGCCCCCTGACATGCTGTAGCTCCCATCCCACATCCTGCCCCACCCCAGCAGTGCTTGCCCCTGCCCCCTCCCTTACTGTGGGGGGTGTTGATCTTCTCCCCCCCACGCCCCTTCCCTCCCCCCACCCCTTCCACCGCAACAGACTTACCAGCTGCATACAGCTCTCCAAGCTGCCAGGCTCTGCTCCTCGCTGCCTGAGTACCGCACTGCGGGTGCATGCACACACGAGCATTTATCGGCCAAATTATCAGCTGCATCAGGCTAATTACTGATACAACCAATTGTCTTTATATTGGTACTGATCTGATATCAGACCAATGTATTGGTGCACCTCTAGAGCAGTGTTTCCCAACCAGTGTGCTGTGGCACAAAAGTGTGCTGTCAGAAATGAGCAGGTGTGCCATGGAATTTTACCATGACAATAAGCTACAAAAGGTATGAGGATGAGGGCTGCCTTAACAGGGGTCCCATGGAAAATCTGCATTAATGGAAGTGTGCCTTGAGCTGGAAAAGGTTGGGAAACACTGCTTTAGAGCAAACCAATCAAATATCCTCATAGAGTCTCATATTTCATTAGGCTTCTTGGTTTCAGCTAGTAAGTGTAATATTTCCTTTTACTGGTAGATTTTAGAGGTTATTCATTTGCATCACCGAGCAGTCAAGAAGTCTCCAACACTTTAGAATTTGGTTCAAGATCTCACCTGATTTCTCCACCTGTATGTCAAAACAACGCTCCAAATATCCGAATGCCCAATGCCACTATGACAAACATTCCTCCAAAACACATTTTTTCACGGATTAGTTTTTCCTTGTTGCCTTTTAACAACATTTAGAGCAGTCTTCTTAGCTTCTGTTTTCTTAGCAGATTAAGAGGTAAATGATTCTCTTTTTAACCATCAAGTCATGGTAGAGCAGAAGACTAGCTTTTGCATGCTGTCTTGCAAATTTTCAGAATAAACTGAATCAGAATAAACCGTGATTGACTACAGGGAATGTAGATCATTTGAAAGGAGATCCTATCTGTGAAACCAAACTACCCCATCAAAAAAAGTATACTTAGTTAAAAGAGACTCTAGAACCTTGCTGTTATACCTTTTTTTTTTTTTGTATATCTGTCAATCTTTGCCAGGAAAACCTTGTAAAAATAACTCCTGTTTATGGAAAGCTGTCATAAAAAGTCACCTTTCTACCTGAGCCAAGTTTGAGGAAGAAAAAAACCCCCACTGCTTTGTAAAAAGCCATTATTACTGCACCAAGCAGCAACGCCTTACTGTTGAGGAAAAACTTTAGTTCAGTTTCCAGAATTTTATGAGGAAAAATTCACTCTGTAATTCCCATAGCAGTTTGTTAAAAAGCATTAGGAAGAGCTGAAGGAAGTTAATAAGAATGATACTGTTTCACAGTGAGTTGGCAGTCTTTGATAAGCTTCAATGCACTGTTTAAGGAATAAAAGAACATGAAGAAAAACATTTACTCCAGTTCTGAAATTTTCCTGTGTTAAGATGCAACAAAAAAATCATAGTATGGAAGCAGAAAAACAAGTGGTGTACTGAATTTCAGCCTCTTCTGCTAGATAAGAAGTATATTTTCATAGTACTGCTCTGCTACCTGTAGACTATAGGAAGACTGCTGAGACAGGATTGGCTTATATTAGATTATAAAAACTAATCTGTTTCCATATCAAAACAAGCTTTTAAAACTGCTACATTAAGTTCAGAAAAGTTAGAAATGACACGAGTGCTTATGCCACACACCCCTCCCCTTTAACACATGTAATACCATGTTCATGTGAATACTCAAATATCAAACCTTAATATGTGATTAAACTACAACTGTAGGTCTCTTGCTCAAATAATACAGTTAAAAGTTGTGACTGAATTTTCATCCACAGTACCAGTTAACAGATTGTGTGCGCGCACATTTTAAAGCAAGCATGATTTTAAGTAAATAAGCAAAGCCCTAGAACAAGTTTACATGTACACATACACTAGCAATTCAACATTCCAGATTTTTAAGTATGGTGGCACACAGAGAGTAGTATTTTCAAATACATCTTTCCAAACCAAATTATTTCCTCCTTCTCCAAAGCATTTTTCCTTTTTGCAGACAAAGTCCACAACAAGGTTAAAATTAATTAGAAATGCAATTATGAAAACACACTTCAGCTGAGCTGCATTCCCTAACCTTTCCAAAAAAGAGATTAATTTATGAGCTTAGGACAAGCATGAGAAATTTCAGGACTGAAAGCCATTTTTCTGCCAAAATTATAAACACCTTAAAGTAAGAGGGCTTTAACAACCTATTTCTAAGACTACTTGAAAGGACTTGTTTGTAATAAGGGGACTCTGCTGGCCTAAGAGGTAACACAACAGAGTAGGCTGAATTTCTTGTTACAGGATTACAGTGTTTACAAAATAATGCATAAGACTATATTTTGCAATTTTTATATGCGTAGGTGGATGGGAAAAGTGAACTAACCACATGGGGAACCCTAGGCTACAAACCTGGGCTGAACGAACAAGCTAACAGAACATAGGAGCTCAGTAACAATGCTGCAACAACACAATGAAGCACACCAGTCAAGTGCCAGCAAGCTCTATCTCCTTTAAAATTTTTCCTCCAAAGTAAACTGACAGAAAATAGAGAGTACAGAACTGAATTTGGAGCAACTGCTCAGTTTCAACTGTATTTGAACTGTAAAAAAATAAAAGGAGAACAAATTACCTAAAAATAAAGCCTCTGACATGACCATCCATTACCACCAGCTAGAATTCACCACCTCTCCACATTTTTATGACCTCTCCTAAGAGTATCCTGTGGAGTTGATTCTACTGCAAAAAGAACTAGGTCCCAAGAGAGAAGAAATGAAATGACATTTACTCATTCAGCAATTAGCTGAGTATTTGGATTTTAAGTGACCAGGTATATATATATTTTTTTCCACATTCAACATGAGAAAACCTTCCATAAAGTTCTGTACAAACCTGAATAATCAGTAGCAAACCTGTTTTAAGTGCTGGAAAGATACTGGCGCCAATTCCAGAGGCAAATCCAAAACATGAGATCTAAATGTGCTGGGGAAGTGAAAGATGGCTTTATGCTGCCTTCGTGATGACCCAAGTTTCCAATGGCAAGCTGCCCAGGTTACAAGTCAGAGTAGCCCTAAGACTGCTTTCGTGGCTTGCCACCATGGCACCCAAGTATCACTGAGAAACAGAAGCACTCTAGAAATGACTCTCACAGTCATGTAAGCCAAAACTAAGGGCTGAGGTAGGGTCAACAATGACAATCTGACTCGGACATTATTTGAAAATTCTACCACAATGACAGTAACACTTTACACATCAATCAAGCACCATACAACAAACTCAGCATTGTACAGGCTTCTCTAAGGAGCCAAAGCATTTACTTGGATTCCGACTGCTCTTCTCTAAAGCAAACAACCCAGTGAACTCTATTTAAAGGGACAATCAATGTCTCAAATTACTGACCATTTCCTTCATTACAAAGTGATTTGAAAAGCTATTTAGGTATGTCTACATGACAATGGAGTACCATGCAGAAACACCTATGAAAGAACAAGCTCATGTACTAGAGCCTACACAGCACCTGGCAGGTAGATAAGAAATTCACCCCTTCTGGTTCAAAGAGGTACCACATATGACCTCAACTTGCACAGGACTACAAGGGCCTTCCATAAGCTACTACATAAGTTCAGGACCACTATCCATTTTTGGAAGAGGATAATGCCAATTACTTGCTTGCACTAATCAAATAAGCCACTGTTGACAATAGATACAGATGATTTGCTCAAATATATTTGGTTCTGTCTGTACACTAAAATTTTCACTGCTTATGCATATGAAACCATTGTTGATACTGTTAGCAATAGGTCAATTTCAGAGTGTAGGTGTAGCTACTAATACCCAAGATATAGGAACTGTAGGCCTTAAATCCCTGTAAGGGTTAGAAGTCGCCTCCATTTTTGTATATGAATCAAAAGCATGAGGGCTGGAAGTCAGAGGTGAAGTCTTCTTGGCTTCATTACAATCAGTGGGAGTTCTTTCATAGAATTCAACAGAGCCATGATTTAACTCAAGGTCTCCTCATGAGGGTGAGCTTATTTTAATCACCTTGCTTACCATATCTGCATTTTAAGTGGGCACAGAAATATTCTGTAAATTGCTTTGTGAAAGCATTTCATGTCTCTGCCAGGCTTGTTTTTTTTTCAAACAATATCAATTTTTAGACAGCTGTCAGAGGAAACACTTCACCTGCATTAAAGCTTCACATTTAAGAAATGCAATTCAAAATTAAATGCCTACCTTAAATGTCTTTGAACTATTAATGGCAAAAGTCACATCTAAGTGCATTTCTCTTCCCAGTTAGTTATAAATACAAATGTCAGTGTATCTATTTGCAACCAGAAAGTTGTTTTGAGCAAACCCTAATCTACTGCCTGCAAGAACACAGGGGCATTTTTTAATTTCTTAAAAGGCTTTTAGGTCATCACCTTATAATTAATTGTATAGTATCATTTTTACCCAGTAAAGAGCTTTAGATTAAGATAGAACATCCATCAGTCTTTGTGAAATGCACAGCTATATTCCCCAGCCGTCTCTCAACAGATCAGATGGGATGCTGCACAGGTTTGACAAAAACAGCAGAAATAAAACTAGACAGTTTCAGGGATACTACTTGGGTCTCTGAGAGCAGCGAGGAAATGCAAAGAACAATGTTCATTTTATACTGCTGTTTCTTGGAATGGCAGTAAGCAGCAGCAAAGGCAGATGCTTGAGTTTTATATTGGGGAGAAAAGCCAAAAAGCATGCTTGCAACAAACTAACAGAGAGCACCCACCACACCACAGCTGCATGATAGCGTGGTGGAGCCTAGAGATAAGTTTCCCCAGCTCAGCAGTAAAACGATGAATTTTACAATTTCAGACATGTATAAGCCAAAAGCTGAGATAAGAGACTGAATCCCAAAGGGGTTCAGGGATGATACCATGGAAGAAATCCCAGCATCCTTCCCCTTCCTGACAGCTAGCAAGAGGGAAAGTCTAGCCAGGGGGCTGGCCCTGCATCTTGCTACTGGAACCCCCACCCTGTTTTGGCAGCCTTGTCCTAAAAGGTGGCCTTGTTCTTTAGCTACCAGGGGGCTGGAACATGTGTCAATCTCTTCATGTAGACACTGGCCACATACACAGGCAGGGCAGGGTGGCCCCTTACAGACTAACTTGTTCAGAGGCACAACCCAAAGGCTACATACAGCCTGTTATGTCAGATACTATGGAGAAACAGGCAGCAGTACCACATGGGAAGAATACAGCTCATTAGGCCACAGAAAAAGGAGCTATGACTTCAACACTAAAGCTTCCAGCTAGTCTGAAAACCCTGAATGCATTTCAACACGGGTGCAACACCAGAGCAGACTCTCCTTGGCCTTGGAGCCCTTGGGGGGGGGAGGGGAGGTTCAGGCAGGCAGCGCTGGCCCTAAACCCACCTCTTTCACCAGTTCCCCGCTCCTTTCCCACCACTGCTAGCCAGATCCACCCAGGAGAGCAGCAAAGCAGTGGCACAGGCTGCCTAAAGAAGTTGTTGCAGTCACCATCCTTGGAGACCTTTAACACAAAGCCCTGGCTGGCGCCACACAGCTGGGGACACCCTGCTCAGAGCAAAGAGCTGGACTAGACCTCCAGAGACCCTCCTTTTCTACCATCTCATGGACTCGCGCTGGGTCCGGCTGGGGAGGGCAGATTAGGTCCCCAAGGTGGGGGGGGGGAATGATTCAGCGGGTGTCACTCACCCCAGCCGGTCTCGCACAGGCCGGCGGCGGTCGGAAGGGGGGGGGGGGGGGGAAGGCCGCGCATTCCGCCCGCCCCGAGGCGGCGGAGAGACACCCCCTCCCCCCCGCCCCGCGGCCCTGGACGAGGAGGGACGCTGCCTCCTCACCTGCCGGACGCTGCTGGTCTCGGACACAGCGAACTCCTCCTTCTCTTTGGGCGTCTTCACGGTGACTTTAATGATCCGCGGCTCGGCGGCGACGGGCGAGGGGGAGCCCGGGGGGCTATGGGCCGCGGGGGGGCCCTCTCCGCTGTCGGCCATGGCGGCGGGGAAGCCGGCTCGGGACGCGCTGCCTCGCGCCGCGCCGCCGGAAGCCCTTGCGGCCGGAGGGTTCAACGGAAACAGCCCGGCGGAGCGCGGCGCGCGGTGATGACGTTGCCCCGCGGGGAAGTTACTAGAAGGGGGAGTCTCCTGGCTCGGCGTGGGAGACGCTGTTCAGCCCCGATGCGCATGCGCGACAAAGTGACTTTGCAATGTGCGTGCGCAGTAGGGGCGGACGGGCAGCGCGCATGCGTGGGACTGAAACTGGGTGGTGCTTCGGACTGGGAAGAGGGGGGATGCTTCCGGCTACTGCTGGGTTAGCCACTGCTCGTGCGACACTGGGGTAAAGGGTGCGTAGCAGTGTTGATACGCATGCGCTGTACCTGGTTGGGCTCTCGGCTCCCGCGCGTGCGGCTTGCTCTTCCAGCTGCGCGTGACCTGCTCCCGGGCTCAGGCGGGGATTAAGGTTCAACGCAGCTTGTCCCCCGCCCCCAAAACTGAGGACGGGCTACAATATCAATTCAGATATAGCATACTACTAATACAACACCCCCACCCGCTCAGTTGCTTTACCCTCGTTTTGAGAACATACTTGCTGGTGCTGGTCAGCCGTCAAGGCAAGGGACAGAAGTTACATGTAAACAGGTCAAAGTGATCAGAAACTGGTTTACACCTGTAACAGAACAGAAGTTCAGTGCATATAGACCAGTTTCAAAATGGCTGAAACCAGTTTGAGATAAACCTAGTTGAATGCAGCATCAGCCTGAACTGATTTAGGTCAAACCAGTTTATGGAACGTCTGCCCTAGACACTTCACTGGTTTAAGTTAAACCAGGCTCCCAGCATGCTCTGCAGCCTTGGGAGTGCTGTGCTCTCAGCTCCAGAGAGCAGGGCTGGCTGTGCCCCTGCCCCTTTGCTGTCTAGCTGGAGCAGACGGGCTATGGCCAGATGACAGCCTGCCACCCCCTGAGGCAAAGGGGGCAGGGAGGGGTTTATTTCCAACCCTGCTACCGCAGCCAGGGGACCACAGCTGGGGTCTGCCTGCCCAGCTGCAAGCAGCAGAGGCAGCAGCTGGGACCCGCCCTGCTGCAGTCCCTTGGTGGGAGAGGGGATGGAGTGGGGAATAAACTTGCTCCCTGCCCACTTTGCCTTAGGGGGCCATGCCAGGTTTGCATTGGGCCACACCCCAGACAGCAGCCGGGAAGCTGTAGGTGCACCACAGCCCTGTGCACCAAGGGCAGGGTGCTACCCCCTGGCTTCCCAACTGTTGTCTACCTGCCTGTAGCCGATCGCAGTTTGGCTGTGGTGTTGGCACCTACCTGTACGGCCAGTGCAGGCACCCAACTGTGATGGCAGCAGGGAAGCCACAGGGATAGAACCTGGAGTCTGGTACACAGGGCTGTGCTGCGCCTCTCCTGGATAGGGGAACAGTGAGCAGGGTGTACCTGGTTTGGTGCCCAGTGGCCCAGGGGACACAGGTAATAAATAGTGCTGGGGCTCAGGGGGTGAGCCTCTGCTGTGCACAGCATGGCAAAGGCTGTGGCTGTCTCAGGCGCTGCTCTCCAGTAGGTAGAAGGGGCCATTGGACAGGAGCTTTCCTTTATGGAACTTTGCTCCTAGTTCTCTCTCCCCCCAATTAGACTTTTGCTTCTGGGCTGCCCCAAGTAAAATTAGGCATCAGCACCTGGGAAGGTGCAGTGGGATCACCTGCTAGCTGAGAGAAGGGCTCTGGGTGTCCCAGGCCATGCTGAGCCATGAGCAAAAGGGAAAAAGGAGGGTAGACCCTGGCTGGGGTCCCTGCAGGCCAGGGTGGGGAGTTTAAACCCCTCCCCAAACGACTCAGTCTGCTGGGGCCTGGCCACACAGGTCTCAGTTCAGCTTCCCCCTAGCTTGAAAGGGAGGGCTACTATAGCACCCCCTGGCTTCTAGCCTGACCCACTGCAGGCATGTGCCTGCATTTCTAGAATCAAAAGTGAACCTCTAGTTGCTTGCAAAATCAGTTCAATCTACACTGGTTAAACTAACCTGCAAACACTGAATCAATTCATGCTCCGGCTTTTTGAATGTCTGTCCCTAGCCTAGATCGCACTGCACCCAGTCCTTGCAACACAACCTAAAAAAAACACTGACACTGCTGTGTCAAGAACGCTACAACGCCCTGAAAGCATCCGTTCCTCACCACAAACTGATTCCTGCACTGTGTAACATCTATTTCAACCAGCCATTACTCCATGGGTGCGTCCAGACAAGCGCAGACGTGTGCTACATGGCACCCAAGACCTGTCTCTGGTGCAACACACTGCACATGTAGGCATTCCCCATGCTGCTACTACAGAGGGTTTTTTGAACCCAGGGGAGCCTGGGATCAAAATAACCCACACCAAAAAAAGCAGTGTGTTGCAAATGGCTGCAGCACATGGTGCCCAAAATTGGAGCCTGGCTGGCCAGAGCCACACTCAGGCTGCCGGCTAGGTTCCCAGCTGCAGGAATGCCGCAGCTACTGCTCCCTATGGCCCCCAGGAAAGGCAGCTGGGGCCAGCATAGTTGCTGGCCCCAGCCTCTCCTACCCGACCCAGAGTAACCTGGAGCATGCCAGAGTGTTCGTGGCACAGGTGTTTCCTGGGGATAAGTAGCTGCAGCACAAGGCATTCAAATGTAAGCTGTCTCATGAAGATACCAAATTCAGATGGAAGTAACTACTAGCAACTGACAAATGAACTCAATGGATGACCAAACTATACACAAGTAAAGAACTGTGGAAGAATTTTATCACTCTGAAATTAGGCCCAGGCCTAGCTACTGCTCGAATTGAAGTCAGTCTTATCCTCTTACCTCCACCATCCCAGCACATTGCCATCATTAAATTATACAAGTTGTGAACTGCTAGTGGGGCTCCCATAGATGGAGGGAGAAAAAATTATTGGGGGGGCTGAGTGCATCTGTGCATCCCCTGCCCCTGCATCCAGCAGGTAAGTGTGCAGGAAGGGCTGTGGGGGGGGAGGGTGCAGATTGAGGTCCCTGTGGTGAGGGAGGGAATGGGGCAGAGGCAGGAGTAGGGGCTGTGATGAATGGGGCCCCGTGGGACAATCAGAGCCCACGCATCTCATCCAGGGGTGCAGGGGGGGCTCCTGCTGCTGTGTGCACCCTGATGGAGGCCTGGGGGGGGGGCAAGTGCCCCCCCAGTCTGTTTGCAAGGCAGAGGCAGCTCTGCGCCGTGCTACAGCTGCCCTAGGGGCAGTGTGACACCATGCGTGTCCTGCCACTGAGTGAGCTGGGGGCGTGGCGCAGCAAGCACATAGTGCTGCACCACTCCTGGGGCAGCTGTAGTGGGGCACAGAGCCTGAGCGCGCAGCGACAGCCACCTCCACCTCACCCATACGGCAGGGGGGCATTTGCCCCTCCCCCCCGGCTTCAGTCAGAGTGCACACAGGAACAGGTGCCCCCCCCCACTACCACACTCTTGGACAAGCTGCCCAAGCTGTGATTGTCCCAACACCGAGCCCAGCCAGGAACCCATTTACCACAGTCCGTGCCCCTGCCTCTGCCCCACTCCCTCCCTCACCATGGGGACCTCAATTTGCCCCCCCATGCCCCTTCCTTCTAACAGAATAATGATACTTGCCTGCTGTCAGGGCTGGCCCACAATGTTTTAGGGCCCCCTGACGCGAAAAAGCCGGCAGTAGCTGCTTGGCAAGCAGCTGAAGACGACAACAACAACAGTGCTGGGGGCAGGGGCAGGGGCTGGCTGCGGGGCCCCCTGTGGCTGCAGGTCCCATTGGATAACACGGGCCGGCCTGCCTGCTGTGCTGGGCGGCCAATGATTCACATGCCAGGCTGAGATCCTGGCCGTGTGTGCGCTGCTCCCTACCCCTGCTACAGCCATCTGGAGCCTGCGGCCAGGCTGCTCTGTGGCTCTACCTGCTGCCCAACATTTGGCAGGGGCTGAGCCCCTAACCTTCTGCCACCTGTGAGAGCACCCTGCCTCAGTGAGAGGCACAGAAAAAAAATGAGAATCTGCTGCAGTCTCTCTCTGTCTCACAAGCTCTCCTTCAATCTGCATGTGTTAATGCAGCCTCAGTATTACAACTATGCCTGGAACCAAAGACTTCCTGTGCTCCCTTTTTCATGTGAATTGTCCTAGTGATCAACCCAACCGTTTATGCAAGAACTAGGGTGAAGATGTTCCCCATAGGAGCCAAATTCTGGTGTTTCATAATCGTCAAACCTCTATAACTGTAGAGGTCCCTGTCCGTCACCCCTACAGGTCTGGACATTAAGTGAGAAATGCAATCTGTTTTATAAGCATTTAAATAAGAGTTATTAATTAAAAAAACTGTGGAAACAAGGGACTATATTTTTATTATGTGACCCAACACATTTTAACAATGTTAAGGACATTGCAATAATATCTGTATTATACTGACGGTATAGAGCAAAAAAACATTGCAAGTCTGTTGTACACAGGACATGCTGGAATTTCTAAACCCACTGCTATTCTTACATGAGGTATAATTAATCAAAACAATAAAATATATCACAGTTATTATGCAATTCTTATGATGAAAAGTTTTTTTTTTAAATGGTGTAATTTCAACTAAGAAAAAAGTCCAGGCCACAGAAGGAGTTCAGCTGCACTTAAAACTTTTGAACTTCCAAGTTTTTTCTTATATCTTTCAATAGAAAAATACAAAAATTGCCTTTTTGCCAACAAACATTTAAAATATCTCGAAGTGTATGCAAGTGAAAACAAGCTGTTTTTCTAAACAATGCACTTTAAGAAGAGGCAGTAAGAAGAAAATATTTGTTTTTATGAGCTAAAGGAAAAAATTCCTTGTCAACATCTCATTTAGGTTAAGTTTCCAATTTTAAGTTTTCATTAAAAAGTTCCAGAATGTAAATAATGTTTTCATTTGTAATGGGAAGTAAACCTGTTTTTAAAATATTTTAGTAGTAATACATTTCACAATATTAAAAAGTATTTATACTATATATACACAATACAACACTATTACAATTAAACCATATTATGAACCATAAAGATGTTTAATCAAGTTATAATGGAGGAGTATGTAGGTTTTAATACAAACTATATCTGCTGTAGTAATTTAGCCCATTCAAATAACATTAAGTTGTAAATACTTCTATTTTAAAAGGATGCAGACGTATGAGCGTAAGTAGCAACTCCATAACTATCACTGATATTTTAATATAAACCTGGACTAGCACCTCTAGTTTCATTTTTCAGTAACAAAATTCAGTCTTCAAAATTAGCCTATGATCTAGATTCATTAAATTACCTTTATTTTAAGGGATTTTAAGTGCCAAAGTGTCTGCTATCATTTAGTATCAGACCAGTGGATGGATTTAGCAGGTTAAAAAGTCAGATGCTAGTCTTTTGTTTTGTAGTAGTAAAGCACCTCCAAACTACTCCTCCCACAGCTGTCAGCTGTCTCCTTTCTTTCTGCATCTTCCCTCACTTGGGACTTGCTGGCATGATCCACGATGGCCGTATTTTCTCCTAATTTCTGAATTTTTAAAAATTGGTTCAGCTAAATTGATTTTAAACTCCAATGCTAGCACATGACTAGTGGGTTCCCAATCCTTTTGGGCATCAAGACTCTCAAGGCACGTTCCCCCCCATCTTTATAACTTCTGTGAATCAAGTGGCACCCAATTTCAAAAACGTTTTTATATTGCAGTGTTTACTTTGCTGATTTGGGAGGGGGGGGAGCATTTTGGCCAGGCAGCTTGTTTATTTCCTCATACCTCACTTATCCCCTCTCACCTTGCGGCAGGCACTAGTCAAAGGATCTGGCATCACCCTGGTTGAGAATCACTGTACTAGACCCTAGTGCTATCCAGGCTCCAACCACCTGATTCATTCTTACTAAATCAAGTCAAATGTTAAGTGGACTTCGAGCGTTTGAGTTGAGATGAAAAATTTCTCCAAGTGTCAACCAAATCACTGACCCACTCCTCATGTCTTCTCTTCCTTCATTAACAGTTTGGGGGGGAAGGGGAGGTGGAAGGATATGGTTATCTAAATATGCCTAAGCTATATGGCAAAAGCAACTAAGCATCTAGCAAAGACAGTCTCCTCCAATGGAATCCAGTAGTGGCTTTATTAAAGCCAAATGAGAATTTCACCTTTTGACAGACCTAAAACTTTAGCATATACATTGAAGGACACTTCATCCCACAAACTACTTATTTTTGTTCAGTCCTCAGATGGATTCACATGGGGCTCCAATCACTACATTATATTAAATGCTGTTCGATTTTGGAGACTTTCACCGCTAGACTAAGATAAGTAATAGGGGTGTGCAAAATGGGCCCGTATTTGATCTGGATTCAGATTCAGCCCAAATTGGGGACAGTGATTCAATTAGTTGATTTTGTCTTTTTTGGAAGACTTAAAAAAATTACGGTTTTAACAAATAACTTCCTCACTGCTAAGTGGGTAGAGCAGAGTTAAAAAACTCTTGCTCTTGACAAAGAATGAGGCTGGCAGGATGCCTTGAAATTATTTAACGTAGTTATGCTTAAAACAAACTAATGTGCTAACTCTATGTACTCCCACCCCCCAATAACATTGTGGAGCTCAACCTTGCAAGAGCAGATCACCTAATCACATGGCTTTGGTGGTTAAGGCAGAAGTGTTCTTCCCTTTGCAAGATTAACACCCCTCCCGCACCAAAATGAGGATTTGTTTGCAGTACAGAAGGTATACTGCATGTGATTAGATAGAATGTAACTGTCTTTGTGGAGCAAGCATTGAAGAACTCCTGCCAGGAGCTTGAGACCAAAAAATGTGGCTGCTGGTTCTCTGAAGGAATCGCTCCTTAAATTGGTACAAATGTTGCTTTACCATTTCTTTTCTTGCCCCTACCCTTTTTTTGGTTTATACTTCTCTTGGATTTTTAAAGACTGTAGGATGTACATAACTTTAGATTGCTACATCTCTTAGCTTCTTTCTGTTGCTTGTGAATACACCAACACCACTCTCTCAAAACTGGTGTTTTTTTACACCAACTTCATACTTAAGAGCACCTTCTCTTCTCCTTTGAACCAAGTGACCTTTCCCTTCAAATTCCTCCTCTTACATTTACTATTCCCAGTTTTGTGCCCTTCATGCTCTCATTAAAAATATATAAAGACTATGTAAAAAAATCATCCTAAGTAATCTCTCAAGAGTAGTTCCTTGTTTCTTCTTCCCCCCACCTTCTCTCCTAGTCTGTTCTCATTTATTCTTTGATTACAGTTTGTGCTGCAAGTTTCTTAAGGCAGGGTCCCTGTGTTCTTACCTGCCTGTACATTGCTTGCATAATACATTTACTGTTGCATATTTAATACATTAGCGGATTTGTTCTGAATTACTTTCTTCAGTAAAACTCTTTAAAATAAGCCTGGAAGATGTAATTGTTGTTTTTTCGTAGAAAACAGGCAAGACACATTCACACAATCCAAAATGATTACAGTCTAAGAGAAGGTTGTCAAATTTGGGGATTAATACTGCTGCCACAACGCTGCTGGAGCCAGTTTCAGTGCAGCTAATGTCACTACTGCTTGCCCTCCACTTTTTCCCTTGGTGCAGACTTTAGTTACTAGCAGCAACTTAAAACCCCAATTCAGCAGGTGGAGGGGAGAAGCAAGGAACTTTAAATTCCTTAGGTTCTGGAGCTGAGCCCTTCTCCTCCAGGGGAAAGAGCAACTCTGACAGCTGTGGGGATTAACACAAGCCCCCTGGGCCAAATCCAGCCCAGAGGTGGGTGGGATGGGCCAGCCCAAAGCAGCCCCAGGGGTTGGATGATCCACCTCCACAAGCCTGTGATTGATACCCAGGGTTTAAGAAAACAGTAAGCAAGAAAACAGCAGAGTTCCCAGAGAGAAGTTCCTTCTAAATCAGGTTGCCATAACTCATACAACAAAAATGGCTACTGTCCGTCCAGGCAGGCAGTTGTTAGATATTAAGAGCTACAGCACAGAGAAAAAAAAAAGTATGCACATTTCAAATAATAATATGTATGTACTACATTGATTAGACAATTCAGAGGGGGAAACAAACAGGCAATCAAGGGATTTCTTCATGATATACACTACTGTGCTTAACCAATACTCAAGGCACTTGGGAGAAGACTGGTATACAGCCTAGTTTTAGAAGAGATGAAGAGTGAGGAGTGTGCAGAGCACAAGCTAAATTGAAAATCATTCTCTTTCAGTGTATTTTTTTACTATTTAGAGGAGTCAATTTAAATATATGGCACATCACAAGCCTGTTTAATATATTTTCCTACCTTTCTATGATTACTTCAACTGTTGTAAACAAACAATATGCGAGACTTAAGATTCATTTATGACAAATTCAATAAGACCAGAGAAAGTACTAAAGTCTGATTTTATAATGGTAAGCCAAGACTCTTATTTTGCTGCTGACACCTGGGGGAAAGGTTTGTTATGCCAAAGGACAGAGAGAACTTTAAAGTTTACTGGAAGACCAAATTGGATAGCAACTCTTGCCAAGTTTTATCTTTTAGCTTCCAGAGATCCAAACCAATGAAGGTCCATAATTCTTAGCTTTGAAAACAACTTAACATTAGTTTGAAACAGGTGATTGGGTTCACAAACTCTCCACATCTCCTAATTTTAAGATTTATATCATCATAACTGTAAATACATCTATGTAATCTAAAATCTTGCATCAGAATCACATGGTCTACTTTTTTGGGGGGGGGAGAGAGAACCTCCATCTCACTCTGGGAATCTTCCTTATGCCAGGTTGTTGGCAAAAACAATTAGGAGAAAATTCTAGAGTTGAATGTAGAATAATTGATAATTAAAGATTAGACAAATGATACATAACGTATTTAATATACATCTCAGGACACAATTCTACAGTTTTGATCTGGCTACAGATCAATCTTCAGTGTAATGTCTTATGACAAGTCATTAGCATGTGGTAGTAGGAAATAAATCAGAAAAAGGGAGAGCCCACTTAGATTAGTGAAAAAATGACAGCAGTAAAAAAGGTCAATGGAATTCAAAATAAAAACAAGCAAGTTACAATATTATAATCTGATAAGTGACCATGTTACTCCGACCTGTTTTATATTAAATGTATTAATTCTGACATGTGACTACAAATTAGGATTTCTGTTTCCAAAGATAGCCATGACTCATGATTAATCATTCAAAAGTTGCTCATTATCCATGAAAATTTTACATTTCTAGTAACTAATGTTTACATATAGCTTCTTCTCTTTCCTCTCCCTTCACTATTGCCTACATACATAGGTCTGTACCACCTCCACTGAGAAAAGTTGGGAGCAAAGTGCCAATCACAAGTGTTCCAGAATTTGTACTTGAACCCACTAGATAAAGCAGCTGACTGAAGATGAGAAAACAAGATTGCACGCAAAAAGGAAGGGCAGAAACCTATCTTTTTAAAATATGCAAAATTTATGCTTTTTTCTCAAATGCAAAACAATTAAATTTTGCTAGAATCTCAGCAAGGACACATTTGTGGATAAAATACCTTACTTGAGCACACATTTGTTTAGCTGATACCATGGATTATTTAGAGGAAAATCAGGTGATCAAAGGATTTTTTTGTGATGTAGATAACCTGTTCCAGTGTTTAACCAGCTTCAGAGTGAGAAAGTTCATCCTAATAGCCAACCTATATGTCCCTCGTTGGAATTTAAGACTATTACTCCTTGGTCCTGAACAAGTCACTTCATCTCTGTACCTTCCCTTCCCTTCCTTTTATCTATATAAGAAAGAAAATACATTTCCCTACCTCATAGTAAAGAAATTCATTAACATTTGTAAGGTACTTGGATAGTGCAGTGATGGGCCCTTATATTTATTTTTCACAGGCTTATCTTTAATTTGAAGGGGTAACTGTATAGAATTGACCCTCCCACCCACCAAAAGAAATACTAAAAAAAACCCTATGCATTCCAGTATTTAATATAAACAAGTTTCCTGTTAACACCAGAATACTGTACATAACAAAGAATGCATGTTAACTAACCCACTAGTGTCAGAATTTTGTGCACACATGCCAATTTAGAACACAAAAGAAAGACTCAGAGCATGCGTTTCTTGACATGGTCTACAGCAAGGGTATTAACTCACTCTGAAGGGTAGACTTTCAGTTTTTCATTAGAGCCTTGCGCTGATATACAAATTTAAGACAACAAAGTGCTTTCAACCCCAACAGATCTCCCAGTTGTGCTCAAGGAAACAAAATGCCTTTTATACAGAAGCTAAAGTTGTAGTTATTTGTTCATACGTATGTATGAAATTCAGAATCATTTCGTTCACATTCAGAATCTCCTTTTCAGATCAATGCTATTTCTGCCCTTTGTTTCTCCTCTCTTCCCTGATTCTCTTCTGTATGCTCCCATCTAGTCTTATGTGTATCAGCTCATTGTCGATGAGACAGAACTTCAGTGTTCAAGAGCTTAAAATGTATAAGTAGGGCCCAAAACTTGAAAACTGGACTCTGTACTAACAAATTTTGCATCAAGTCATCCAGCCAAATTATTAGTTGACATGTCAATGACAACAGTCATCTAATGTTTTTATGTGGTTTTAAGACTAGCAGAACTCTTCTGTGGACCCACCTATTTGCATCTGCAAGCCCCTACTCATATTTCTACTGAGTGGAATGGCAGGTGCAGCACATTATATCTAATGTAGAACTAGAGGCAGAAGGATACCATGCAGAAATGGAAAGAGGATAGAGAAGATTCTGAAAGGAGAAAACAGCCTCAAGTTTTGTTACCCAATGAAGCCAAATATCTGTAACAGGTAAAAGTAAAACATTAGTTTATGTTCTCTGTATTTTAAAGGTGCTGTAGGTCAGGAACAAAAAGCTGAAAGGAACCAGACTTTCACTGAAACTCACTCAGCTTATTTACAGAATTAAAAATCAGCAAGTATTTTTAACTACCAGCTATGGTCATATGTTTTGTGTGAAAAGGGAATGAAGGGTGTTTCATGATAGTAGACTAGGTTACCAGAACCATGTAATTTCAGTTTCATAGTTTCTAGGGTCGGAAGGGACCTGAGCAGATCATCTAGTCCGACCCCTTGCCATGGCAGGAAAGAGTACTGGGGTCAAACAACCCCAGCAAGATGTTCATCTAACCTCCTCTTAAACACCCCCAGGGTAGAAGCTTGCACCACTTCGCTTGGAAGTTGGTTCCAGACCCTAGCCGCCCTGACTGAAGTAGCACCTCCTGATATCTAACCTAAACCTACCCTCTGCCAGCTTGTGACCGTTATTCCTGGTCATTCCTGGCGGTTCTCAGGGGAACAGTGACTCCCCCAGTGCCTGCTGATCCCCCCTGACTAGTTTATAACAGGCCACAAGATCTCCCCTCAGCCTTCTGTTTTGGAGGCTGAACAGGTTCAGGTCCCGTAGCCTCTCCTCATAGGGCCTGCCCTGTTGTCCCCTGATCATACGAGTGGCCTCCTCTGGACCCTCTCCATGCTGTCGATGTCCCTCTTGAAGTGTGGCGCCCAGAACTGGACACAGTACTCCAGCTGTGGCCTGACCAGTGGTGCATAGAGGGGAAGGATCACCTCTTTGGACCTGCTTGAGATGCATCTATGGATGCATGACAAAGTGCGGTTGGCCTTCCTTACTGCCTCTCCGCACTGCCGGCCCATGTTCATCTTGGAGTCAATGATGACCCCCAGATCCCTTTCTGCCTCCGTGCTGACAAGGGGAGTTCCCTAAACCTGTAGGTATGGTGCTGGTTGTTCCTCCTGAGGTGCATCACCTTGCAGTTGTCTGTGTTGATTCCCATCCTATTCTCGTCCGCCCACCCCTGTAACCTGTCTAAGTCTGATTGTAGCCTGTTGCATCCTTCCAGTGTGCCCACGTCCCCCCACATCTTAGTGTCATCAGCAAATCTGAACAGGGTGCTTTTTACCCCCTCGTCCAAATCACTGATGAAGATGTTGAACAGTGCGGGCCCTAGGACCGAGCCCTGCGGAACCCCACTGCCCACGTCCTTCCAGGTTGAGAAGGACCCATCCACTACCACCCTCTGGGTGCGGCCCTCCAGCCAGTTGGCGACCCATTTGACTGTGTGGGTGTCTATACCACAGCCCCCCCAGTTTCTTAATGAGAATGGGGTGAGAGACAGTGTTGAAAGCCTTCCAGAAGTCCAGGAAGACTATATCCACTGCTACCCCTGCATCTAATGATCTGGTGATCTGATCATAAAAGGCCACCAGGTTGTCTGACAGGACCTGCCACTGATGAACCCGTGTTGGTTGCCCCTAAGCATGCAGTCTCCTGCTGGCCCCTCCTGGATGTGTGCCAGCATAATTTTCTCAAACAGCTTGCCTAGGATAGGGGTAAGACTAACCGGCCTATAGTTTCCCAGGTCCTCCTTCCTGCCTTTTTTGAAGATGGGGACCACGTTGGCCCTCTTCCAGTCCTCCAGTACCTCACCAGAGCACCACGAGTGCTCGTCAAGCTGTGCCAGGCGACTTTCAATGACCTCGGTCAGTTCCTTTAGAACTCTAGGGTGGAGATCATCCGGACCAGCTGACTTGAATACGTCCAACCCCTCCAGAAGCTCCCTAACTAAATCCTCGCTAACCCGTGGCCCAGGTGTGCCTCCCCCGGCGCCCAAGGGGGGCCCAGCAGGGAGGTGGCTGTTCTGGTCCCTACTTAGGAAGATGGAGGCAAAGAAATCGTTAAACAAGTTAACTTTGCCATCTGGCGTGACGACCAAGTTTCCCATCGCGTCCTGCAAGGGCCCAATATTACCCAGGACCTTCTTTTTACCCCCTATATATTTAAAAAAGGACTTCTTATTGTCCTTAATCTGGGAAGCTAGTCCCAGTTCCATCTCTGCCTTGGCCTTCCTAACTGCCCCCCTATATCCCCGAGCAACTACAGAATAGTCCTCCCTGGTGATGACCCCTTCTTTCCATTGGGTGTAAGCCTCCTTTTTAGCAAGGAGACATTCCCAGATGCTTTTGGTGAGCCATGGAGGCTTGTGTGCTCTCCTGCTCCCTTTGATCCTCGTTGGGATTACCTTCCTTTGGGCTTGGAGGATCGTCTCCTTAAGAAGCGACCACTCTCCTTGGACACCTGGCTCCCCTCCCCTCCGGGACCTCAGCGCTTCTCCAACTATCCTCCTTAGCTCGGCACATAACAGCACAGAATACACAGAGCCCTATTTATACTAATGGTTTACTTTACGTCTCATAACTCAAAGGTTTAATATGTTCTCAGCAAATAAGCTCCCAGCGACCCCAGTCTTAGCTTCAATAAAAGTCTCCCACTGAAACGTTAGCTGGTAGGGATGATCCCCTACTCCATTCAAACTGATTAGAATTAACATGGTGTTATTAGTTTAGGAATTCTAAAAAGCAAGAATTCAGACACAAATGGAAGAGTAAATTTTATTGAATGATGAAAAACTAATTATGGCATCATCAGCAAATATTAATGTTTGAGCTCTGCTGGAATACTAATTTTCTACTTTTTTTCTTTAAACTAACAAAGTGCAACAAATTAGAATATTAGTCAAACTAGTAGCTGTTAATTTCTTTCAAAAAACTGCATAGTTTAGCAGTTGTACAACAAATATATACATTTCTGCAAAACCCTGAAGATTTGATTTTTTTTTTCTTTTTTTTTTTTTTTTGCTTTGAGCTTGGTGTCGCAAGTGAGATCACCTGCACTGGTCAGATTCTGAGTTTCTTTTCCCTTTTTTACCACCCTGTAGAGGGAAAAAAAAAATCACAGCAAATAGTTAGCAAATAAAAATACAAACATGACAATTTCACACATTTATTTAAGTAAGAGATAAAGAAGTAAGGATTTGGGGATTTTCTTCCCCCTAAATCTTTCACTTATCTGGCATCTTACATGCAGACACACGTCATGTGGTCCTATAAATTAAATTAGGTTGAAAGACAGTTCCTGTCTCAAGACACTTACAACTGAAGAAAAAACTAGACATTATAATTAAAGATTACAGCACATGTTCTCTCTCGTTTTTGAGAGCATAAAATCTTCTTGGAGAAGATATGTTTAAAAACAATATATGAGTAAAGAAAGTGGTCATCCCCCCTTGACAGGGGGAGATTTTCTATAAGGTGTTTGCAAAAGCAGTAGGAAAGTGATTTTGATAGGCAACCTAGGAAAAAAATGGAATTGTGAGATTCCCCCAAAAGAGCACGAGCTTCAATTCTGCCAGCAAGGAATAGACAGCACGGAGATTTAAATGAGAAAGGTTGAATGATACAAAAGGAAAGCAGCATTTTGAAGAGATACAGAGGAGAGAAAGCAAGAAGATGGTTATCTTTTTTCACTTTCACAATAATACAGAAGACAAATTATTTTTGTAGCAATGGAAAATGGATTTTGGAGGTTTAAAGAGAGAAATTAAATGACTAGCAGTAGCACGACTGAGTGAAAAGCTACATTAAATGAAGTATGAGCTCATAGAATCATAGAAGTAGGGTCAGAAGGGACCTTGTAGATCTTCAAGTCCGACCCCCTGCTTGGGCAGGAGAAAAAACTGGGCTCAAATGATCCCAGCTAGGTAGGCATCAAGCCTCTTCTTAAGACCCATGTTCATCTTGGAGTCAAAAAAGACTCTAAGATCCCTTTCTGCCTCCGTGCTTTCAAGAAGGGAGTTTCCCATCTTATAAGTGTGCTGCTGGCTACTACTGCCCAAGTGCAGCACCCTGCACTTGTCAGTATTGAAATGCATCCTGTTTTTGTTAGCCCACCCTGTAACCTATCCGGGTCTTGCTGCAGTCTTTCCCTCCCTACTAGCGTGCTCACCTCACCCCAAATTTTGGTATCATGAGCAAATTTAAACAGGGTGCTTTTCACCCCATCATCCAAATTGCTGATAAAGAAATTGAACAGCATGGGCCCAAAGACCAAGCCCTGGGGGACTCCAATGCCCACTTCTCCTCAAGTCGACTATGACCCATCCACCCCCACCCTCTGAGTGCGACCCTTCAGCCAATCTGCAATCCATCTGACTGTGTAGGCATCAATGCCACAGTCACGTAGTTTTTTTAACGAGGATGGGGTGGGAGACGGTGTCAAAGGCCTTGCTGAAGTCCAAAAAGACTACGTCCATGGCGACACCCGCATCCAGTGCTTTTGTGACCTCATCATAAAAGGCAAGCAGGTTGGTCTGACATGACCTGCCCCTAACGAAACCGTGCTGGTTGCCCTTGATTTGATTTTGATTCCACTAACAAAAAATGCCTTATTGTCTAGACAAGTAGAAAACAACAAAACTAAAGAGTACAGTTCAGTAAATTCACCCTTCTACTGACTGAAGCAAAATGACAATTTATATTCAGTCTATTTCAGGGGCTAGCTGGCCACAGACAGATGCAACCTATCAACAGACTAAAATATAAATCTGAAGCCTGTACTTAGCTTTCGGTTATCTGTCCCAGATTACATGTAGCAAGGAAAAAAACCCAACAACTTCCAAGTCTATAGTTTCAGCCTAGCTACACACTTACAGTCAGAAGTTCAACACTGAAGTAACAGCACACATACCTGATATTTTGTGATTTCTGCTTGTAATAATTTCACTTTTGATCTTTCTTGTTCTAATGCAGCATGAAGAGTAGTCACCTAAAATGGTTAAAAGAATTAATTACTCTGATCAGCGAATATATGCTGTACACATCTGTAAAGTTAATAAACTAAGTATTTTAAGCATTTTTTTAAATTATGGTATTTGGAAGAAGTATAAAAATATTTGCTCAAGAAAGTGGCTCTTAATACAATATTCTGAACTGACAAAGTATAAATATCGCTTAAGTTACTCTTTGTTCCCCAGCACCCTATTACTTCTTTGCATAATGAGATATGAAAGTTACTGGAAATATTTTTTCAGACTTTAGCCACTCTAATTTGCATTACAGTAATCCAGGAGTCAGCAACCACCAGCACACGTGGCAAGCATGGCACACAAGGCCATTTTGCTTAGCACACCACCGCCAGCCCGGGCTCTATGCAGCTGCTGCCAGCCACAGAGCCCAGGCTTCTCCCAGCAGGCGGCTGGGAGGCTGCAAGCTGTGCTGCAAGCAGACCAGGCTCCATGGGCTGGCTGCAGCTGGGAGGCTGCAAACAGCTGCTCCGGGCTCTGGCAGGTCACTACTCTGGGACCTTCCAAGGTAGACATTGTGATTTTTTCAGCACTCCGACCAAAAATCGTTGCCTACCCCGGACTAATCTAATGCACAGTAAAGCATCACCATCTATACATACACAGCAATTACTGCACAGTAGATAAATCAAATGCCATTTGCTAGTACCCCCCAGATACAGGTACTAGAAAACAGCATGTTAAACTACTGTGCCAAAGTGTAGGTGTAGATGCTGACTGGGAACAAATTGCTCCAGGTTAGCCTAGGCAGTAACGGGTCACAACAGCTGTTTGGCTACGCCTCAAGTTCCAGGACAGGCAGAGGGAGCTGTCCTGACTCTGGGGGCCGCTCCAAGCTGGGCGGAGCTCAGGATCTCAGCCCAGCTCAGCAGCACTGGCTTGGAGCGATGCTCTATGCCCGAACAGCAGCAGTGCCCTATTCTCTCTCCTCACTTTGTTTGCAGGCAGTGGAGAAACCTGGAATGAACTTGCTGGATCAGTCTGTCATCAAGAAAGGTAAGGAAGCACCCACCCACTTGGTGGCCTCAAACCCTGCTCCGGTCTCTGGGGCCAGCTCTTGATGAGTGCCGTCCGCTGTTCCTCAGGGTTGCTCTGCTTCCCTAGGCACTCGGCTGGAGGGAGGGCAGCAATGAGCTGGGATCCCCTCGCCCACGTCCCAGCTTCTGCCCAGCGCCAGGAAGAGGCAGAAGCTGAGCAGCACCAGGACTGGGTGGGGGAGGAAGGGGCATGAGGGTCCTGGGTGGGAGCTGCCCCTGTAACCAGGACAGATTCCTCTGCTCCCTGGGACTGGCTCTGATCTATGTGCAGCTGGGAGGGAGTTGGCCCTGGAGCCAGGACTGCCTTTCCTCCACACACCCCCCCCCCGGAGTAGAGACCAGACCCTTGTGCCCCCTATAAGCATGGGGCTGGCAAATATTAATGTTCAGGGAGCCTGAAGCTTGCCCTGGCTGCTGTAGGGTGCAGAGCCCCTGGGACTAGGCTGCTCCTGTAGGGCTCAGTTTGCTCTCAATGCAGGCACACGTGCACACACATGGCCTAGTTCACCTGAATTTTCTGCACAGAAAATTCAGACACATTAATTGTACGTGTAGACATGCCTAGTATACTATAACTACTGTAATATGATGTAATACAAGGGCTGAGGCAATTATATAATTTCTCAGACATGATCACCAGAAGATTCAGAATTGATAGAGACCAATTTATACTCTAGCAACACAATACTACATAGCACATGTTAAATATCAAGTAACATTTAATGTAAACTCAAAACAAGTATGGTTAATGACCTCCTTACTCCATACTATTGTGGCTTAGCCCCAAACTGTTAACTATATTTAACAGTTAAGCTTAGAAAGCTATTGCCTTTTTATTTGTAAATATTTTTGTATGCAACATTCCAAGAAAATTTCAAAAATTACTGTAAGAGTTGCTGTATCTCATGTCATGTCCATGAAGACAGCATTTGACCAGAAGGGGAATTCTATCCATTTCTTTGCTTAAATCAATTTTCACTTTGGTATTATATAATAATTTTAAAAATATATATATTCACAAGATCTTTTGTATGTGAGAAATCTTTGCATACCTGTAAAGTCAACTCATTCTTGATACTCTGTGATTCATCAACCTGTAGTAGTATTTCTGCTTTATCTTTCACTGCATAACACAAGAAAAGAGTTAGGATCTTTTTCTCCTTACAAGTGTCCACTTGTAACAGGTACCTGGACACTGCTGGATTCTATTTTCTATCACCCACAGATAGTTTCTTCTGTCATTGGCACCCACAACAGCTGGGTGCCAAATTTCAACACCAAACACCTGTGAGGATAGGAAACTTTTTAGGCTCCAATCCTGCACTGAATTGCCCAGGCAACTGCCTGTGCTTTACAGGGTTTCACTAACTCCACTGGCTTAGCATGTAAGCTCCCTTTGCAAGATTATTTGAGCCCGGTTGGAGCATCAGGTTATAAGCTTTCAACAGTTATGACTATGTTGATGTACAAACCTCTCCTACAATTTGAAATATTTAGCAGAATGAGTTACATTTTCACATCTCATTATCTCCTCTGAAATGCCTGGAGATCCTTCAGAATTCTACTCACAAGGGAAAAAAAAGAGTCCTTCTACCTTTCAAACTGGGAATTTTCCAGGCTCAATTCTGCCACAGCAAAATCAATTTTCATAAAGAACATACCAAGTAACTTTTCCTTATTAGGGACTCACTGTCAAAGTAATCTTTCTAGCTTCAACAATTTCAGAAGAAAGAAACATCTGGTAAAAACAGTCACAAGATTATTATTTTATAATTTAGTACTATTTCCACACTAGTACTCTAAACCAATAATTTTAAAGTTTCCCTGGCCAAGGGCCTAGGCTGACAAAAGAAAGTTTCAGCAAATTAGATTTCACAGACATTAGGACTGGAAGGGACCTCGGAAGATCATCGAGTCCAGCCCCCAACCCGAAGGGCAGGAAGTCAGCTGGGGTCATAGGATCCCAGTAAGATAAGCATCCAATTTACTCTTGAAGATGTTCAATGTAGGTGCATTGCATTGCAGGCTCATGTTCATCTTGTGGTCAATGATGACCCCCAAGTCTCTTTCTTCCGTAGTGCGAGCCAGCATAGCACTGCCGAGCCTATAAGGATGTTGCAGGGGTTTTTTCCCCCAAGGTGGAGAACCTTCCATTTTTTGGTGTTAAACACCACCAGGTTCTCATCCGCCCATTTGCTGAGCCTAACCAGGTCAGCCTGGATCACCTGCCTGTCTTCTGGCATGGATGTTTTGCCCCAAAGTTTGGTGTCATTGGTGATCTTGGCCAGTCCACTCCTGACTCCAATGTCCTCATCATTAAGGAAGATGTTGAACAATATGGATCCAAGGACAGAGCCTGGGGGACCCCACTGGTCACAGGACACCATGATGATTGACTTCCATCAATTACTACCCTCTGGGTCCGACCACGGAGCCAATTTCCCAGCCAGCGGATCATGGTGGACTCAAGGCCACAATTGGCCAGTTTCACCAAGAGGTGATCATGGGATACCAGTTCGAAGGCTTTTTTGCAGTCAAGATATATGACAATCTCTTTTTCCTTGTCCAGGTGATAGGTCACCTGGTCGTAGAAGGAAATGAGATTGGTCAAGCAAGACCTTCCCTCAACAAACCGTGCTGGCTATCCCTTAGGATGTTGGCATCGACCAGTTCATTAAGGATGGCCTCTTTAATAAACTTTTCTAAGATCTTCCCTGGGATAAAGTCCAGCTGATGGGCCTATAGTTAGCCGGATCCACTTTTCTCCCTTTCTTGAAGATAGGCACTACATTGGCCTTCTTCTAGTCTTCAGGCACCACACCAGAGCTCCAGGAGTTTTCAAAGATGCGTGCCAGAGGCTGGGCTATGATGCTCGCCAGCTCCTTGAGTACCCTGGGGTGTAGATTGTCAGGGCCGGCTGACTTGAAGGTATCCAGCTTCTCAAGGTGTTCCTTCACAAGGTCAGGATTAATGGAGGGCAGGGGATCTCCCTCATCTGGACCGCCCTGTCCCATGGGCATGGGCATCCCATGGGACTGTTGAAAGACTGATGCAAAGTACCCCTTTAATAGGCTGGCTTTTTCCTGGGTGTCAGCTGTCAGCTGTCTGTTAGGAATCACAGTACTGCACATTCTGAAGCATTGTTAAGTATAGTTGCTATAATAAACTAAATGGTACATTGCAGCATCCCTAGATCCCAGAGAAAATACAGAATTTCTTCTAATAGGTTACCTGGGGAAGTGGAAACTATTTTCTAAGATGTGATGCATTACAATCCAGTTTAGAGAGTGCACTTCATGGCATGGAACCCACTTGTTCATGCAAGATCAGGAGTACTAAACTAAAACACTTGTCACAGGTGTTTTTACATGTGCTCTGGGGGGTGGGGTAATTTAATTAAAGCAGCTTTCTCTTGTATATCAGCATCCCCACACTTCAAAATGATGGCGGGGGCACTTTATTTATAATGCTTTAGAATGCAGTCTTAGAAATAGAATTAGTTAATGTTGGTATACTATAGAAAAGAAAATTGTCAGGAAACCTGTGACGAAGTCAATTCTGCTGTTGTATGGTGGTAGAATAATTTCAACAGTTCAAAAACCATCCATGCATAGCTTGCAATGACTAAAGATGGTCTTCCCAGCAAGAATATTCTGGTGCTTCATTACGCTGGGACAGCAAGTCTCATTTAATTCAGAAAAGCAACTCTCAAATAAAAGTGAGTTGAAATTTCAAGGCACAAAAGTTGAAAAAATGGAGATATATGATCCAAGTTATTGAAGCAATGACATTTTAATCACTCAGATTACCATAAAAGAATTCAGTGTGACAATTTTCTTCACTATTACTATGAATTACAGCTAATACTTACCCTTACTAATTTATCTTCAAAAAAACTGCTTTGCAAAATCGTTAGGTACTTTTAACACACTTGAAGCTTTCAAAATGTATTATTTCTAAAGCTTTACTTACTTTCACCTTCCTGTAGCATTTTCAACAGCTGTGCATTTCTTGCTTTTACTTCTTTATACTTTGCCTAATATTAAAGAGATGTAAAGACAATTTATTTACACTACAAATGGGTCTCTTTAAAAGCAGCTTTTCATGAAGTTGGATTTGCAAACTGCTTTAACTGGATTGTGAGAGTTATACAGGGGTCCTATTACCTATTTAATTAAATTAGAATCAAGTATATGGGGGAATCCAACATAGAAATATTGACTTAAACCAGGGTTGTCTCCAACTGGCCTCCCATGGACCACATCTGGCCCCCAAGGGGCTAACCTGCGATTCCCCAGGCTCTCAGTCTTCTCCACTGCTCTCTTGTTACTGCCACTGGAGTCTCCGGGTTCCCCCTCCCTTGTCCAGCTTCTGCTGTCTTCCCCTGTTCCTAGGGGGTGGGGAGGTGTGAGAGTGGCCAAGGGGAGGACCCTGCACTGCATGGGGGTAGTGGTGTGGCACAGTGAGGAGAGAAGGGGATGGGGTTTGCACAGTGCAGTGCAGGGGGAAGGAGAAGGGTATTTAGATTCACATCTGCCCTACGTTTTGTGGCTCTTCCTTCCCCTCCCTTTCCACAAACAAATTCCAGAAGCGACAGATGATCATACTATGGTGAGACCCATAGAGCTGCTGTGGTTGAGGCCCTGTGCTATACAAATATTAAGGGACATGGTCACTGCCCCCAAAAGGCTTGCAGTTTAAGATCCTGCTAATCATTCCAACCCATCAGATGTATTAAGTTACCTCTTCAAAAAAAAGGCAGCTACTTCCCATGTTTGGTCACCAATGCCAATCCTGGCAGGTTAATTTTTCTCTAGTTTTACCTACATCTGTTTTCTGCTGTGTTATTTTTTCCTCTCCACATTTCTATGTCTTTCACCCATATTCTCCTCAGGAAAAATAGAAAGTTTTCAATGTTGTGATAAGCTGTCACACTCCACTTGTATACCAATCTTGTCACCCAATGTTAATTTCATAAAGCTCCATCCTGCAAGGTTAGCTGTTACAACCTTCAAACTTATTCTAAGGTTTTATAGATGGAAGAGCCAACAGCTAATTAACAGAATGCCAATTCAATTGTATGGCAGCAGAAAGAACACAGCAAGCACTTACACTGAAATGCATAGAAGATATACAACAGGAAAACACCCTCAATCTCTCTATGCAAGTATCCTAAAATGCCACCCCACCTGCCATGCTTTGAAAGATTTATTTCTAGTTTTAGTTCTAATTTAACTGTCATAATAGTTAATTCTTCAAAACTAACAGCTAAGTAAAAGCTGTCAGACAACCTTTGTAACATCACATTAACATTAGCCTACAAGTCTTCCAAAATAGAAACCTTAAGAAGAATCCTTGTGCATTTTATTTACTCTAATCAATGGGACTCTAGGATGTGAACAGAACATGTAGGAGCAGCAGCAAAAAAAATGAAAATAAAAATTATATTTTAATAAATTTGGATTTGAGAGTCCAGCCCTGATGCACAGTGTCAGTAGCCGCTAACTTATTAATAAACTCATTTCTTATTTACCTACAACTGGACTGATGCTCAGTATTTTAGTCAAGTAATGTTTTTTATATGAAGTTCAACTGTCCGGTAAACAAGATATGCAGCTTATACATCTGTTCACTTTTATTTACACAAAATTGTTACCTTTTTACTTCTGCTCACTCCTGTCAAGCAAGAAGGCATAAAAATTGGTTTGAAGGGCCTAATAATAAACTCTGGCACTTGGTGCTTTACTCAACTTTAAATCTTTGTTGTAAAATAATGTCACTTCCTCAAACCTCCATCCTCGCTGCTTTATATCATTTTTTAAATGTGCTAGTAGTACCCGCTATTGATCTTATTTTCCAATCTAGGAACTTAAGAAATTTCTCATCTTGTCTTACATACAACAGTGCTATGGCATTCAGTACAGATTCATTTCACAAGCGAAAATTATTGTTTCTAAGCTTTGTAACAGGTTGAAGAAAGGGGTAGAGCAGCATTGTGAAACTCCATTTCAGTGCTACTAGAGTTAAAAGGCTGTCATACTTCAGTAAGTATAATTTATTTTGGACAGTTAGATTGATCCATAAAACTTATGATCTTAATAATCATGTTAAAAATTAGTTAGCTACAAAAAACATTTGAGAAACTGTGTATTTTAAATAGGAAAAAAAACCTACTCCTGGATGCCTGGCTTCATTACCAAATACAATTCCTAGATGCTGGTCTTACTTACCAAAGCAAGGCCAATCCATGCAGTATCAGAGAATGACTTTGGAGAGAGATGCTCTGGAAAGGAAATATTTTTGTGGCCAAAGCACCTGTTCAGACCAGTCACATTTTAATAAATGCTTTGGCTAATTAAATGTGTAGGAAAAAAGTTAGCTTCTCCTAGTAGTAAGCAAAATGCAATCAACTACATACCTCCCATTGAGCGATTATATCCCTCAGCTGCTGAATTTCAGCATCTTTCTTTTCAAGTTCTAACTTCAATCGTTCTGTTTTTCCATCTTTCAAAACACCCTCCTACAAACAACCAACCACAGAATTTTAAGTAATGATACCTGCATGAGAATTTTTGCCTTACAAAATAATTATTTCTAGTTTTCAAGAATTCAGATGCCCTTGCCTGTACTTAAGTAAGGAAAATGATATTTTGTTAACCTGGTTACTTTGTTACAATAAATTTAAATAACAAATTTGTGCAAAACTGTTTCCCATATTTGCTTGTCCATGCACACACACAATATAAGACAGTACGATGCCTCATAAAAATGCTTACAATACTAGAGAATACCTGAGAAACATAACACAAATATGACATTCCTTTATGCAAAACTTTCATTTAAAAATGTTGTTTAAGTATTATAAGATGCCTGCACATGGCACTTGAAAAATCCTTTTAAGAACAGTTTAACAGAATTAAAGCCTTAAGGAAAGCATGCTCTATGAAAGGGTAAAGTAAAACCAGAAGAATGGAAAGAGTGCTCTAAGCTTTACTTTCTGGATATTGTTCCTTCCGTTGGAAAACCAAACAGAAAATCTGACAAATAATCTAAGACTTTTAGGATATATTAAATGTCTAAAATCTCTATGGCAAACCCAAGTCCACTACTGAAAAACAACTATGCCCACTCATCACTCTTGCTCCACATACATCGTATGGTCACTTTCTGGAACATTTTCAAGATCTTTTTCAGGTGTACTTCTGATAGCTACCCTAGGCATACCCATCCCCACTCTGCACGTGACCACACTTTTTTTCAGCATGCAGTGCATATGGAGTAGAAGTAAGCTGTTTTTCTATCAGCAGACTTGGGATCACTTTAGAAATGAGAGACAAACCAGAGGTATTAACATGTTTACACACTTGAGCATCATCCAGCTAAGAACTCCGTTTTTATAGAAGCTGTTAGAAAGAGCTACTCTTAACCAGCACACTGGTCCTTGTTGTTTATAATGTGTTAAACCAAGGGTGGGCAAAACGGCAGATCCGGTCAGTGGCTCTACTTCATTTCCCAACATCCCCTGCCCACATTGTAGCTGCTGGTTTCCATGGAGACCCCAGCAGCAATGGGGCCATGACAGCACAGGGCCAGGGTTTCCATGGAGGCTGGCTCCAGCAGTGCTGGCAGGGCACAGGGCTGGGCAGGGAGCTGCTCTGGGGCAGGACCTGGGATCTTGCGGCAGTGACAGCATCGTCTGGAGCCAGGGCAGAGCTGTGACCCACTGCCTGCATGCCCCAGTTCTGGACCACAGCATCACCACTGCAAGATCCTGACCCTGGTCCCAGATCAGCTCCCAACTCGGCTGTGGGCCCTGCCAGTGCTGCTGGGGCCAGTCTGCATGGAAACCCTGGTCTCACACTGTCATGGCCCTGCCACTGCTGGGATCTCCAATGAAACTGGTGGGCAGGGGCTGCTGGGAAGTGGAATCTACTATGGGCCCAATCTGGCCATGGGGCAGACTTTGCCCACCTCTGTTAAATCACACTATGTCATTTTAAGAATCAACTAGCTTTTCGATGTTTTAAATAAAAGACAGGCAGAATGGAAGTAGGTTTGGAAAATAATGTTTTGTTTTGATTTTTTTTTAGGCATCAGAAGCAAGGCATTTCAATTTAGCATTAAAAAATGACTGGCTTCTGCACAGGATGTTAAGGTGGACTATAAACAATATTAAGTTGTCCTTTCTCCACATTTTTTGTTTTCTTAAAAAGATTAGATATAAATCAGCAGATCCAACAATCTTTTTTTTCTGACGAGAAATTTTTGGAAGATGTGAATAGTGAAGTGACAATATTGTAACCTGAGCTTCAGTTCTCTCACTGGGGTGCGAGGAAGAATAAAGATCTAGAATAAAACAAAAATAAATATTTGTGTTCTAATGTGTAGATAACAGCAATGCTTAAATTTTTTTTTTTTTAAAAAGAGTCAAATCATGACAAAATCCCTTTGCTAACATTGAATTCATGTTAAAATATGGTATCTTCCTCTACTTTGAGCTTCCTCACTGTAGGAAAAAGAAAAACTACTTGTGAGAGCTAGAACCAGCCTGCAAAAAGCAGGGGATTTTAAGAACTTGAATGAGCAGTCTGTTTATGAACTTCCCTTCCCTTCAGGTTTTTGTCATTTATTCTTCCTGTCTCCTTACTTATTACAGCATTAAATTTGGCAGCCTCATTTTGGTTATGATATTTTGTGCCCCCATCCCTGCTTCTCTGACCAATAAACAATTTTTAAATGAAGAAGTCAGAAGATGCATCTATAAATTGTGTTTGCTGAATATGACTCGAATTGTAAGAGTTAGATGTCTCAAGTTAAAAGACAAAGTTACTCAAACTCTGCATTTTGTTTCAGTTATCCACCAAGCAAACATTCATTCTGCAATTGTACATGCCTGACTATGTTCATGAGATGCACAGTTATCCATTCCATTGTAATCGGTGAGCTGGTCTCTCCTTTTTTCTCTAATAAGTATTTTGTGAACGTCATCCTCCAATCTATTGAAGAATCCTCCATCATGTAATAAAGTATGGGAAGAGCTCAGTTCCTGTCAAGAATTGACTTCATGATTTTTCTCTGTTCGAATACAAGTCAATATTCAGCTAAACAATGACATCTTAAAGTTATAGAAGTGCACAAAATCCAGGAGTCACTTTCTGCTTTTAGTCAACAGGTTCCCTCCGCTACAGATTTGAGAACTAATTCTCACCTTGGAGAACATTTTGCTAGAAACTACAAACACCTGAGAAATGAAAATGGATGTTTGATAGTTAAAACAAACAAACAAACAAACAAAAAAACAACAGCGTTAATACTTCTGTGCAATGTCCTAATTAGATACTTCTAGTCTTCTTTTTGATATGGATTATTCATTTTTTCATTCCTCTAAAGGGATTATGCACTCTGTAATCATATTTTCTTCATACTTGCAATTGTATTTTCTTAGTATGTTTGTTTAAACTTCCTGTATTACATCTATAAAACTTTCAGTGACATGCTTTCAAATCCAAGTTGCACAAACAAAATTTGCAAGCTCATGTTTGAAAGCGTAAACGGCAAAAGGGCACGCTCAAGTTTTTCAACATTAAAACCATCGATATATTGTTAAAGAGCCTGCATTTCATCACAAAGGTTTACAGGCAATAATTCTGGCAACCAGGTTAGAAAATGTATTTCTGATTATCACTATAGAAAGTGACTAAGTATTCGTATCCCAATACTTACTTAGTAACTTCTTTCTACGTACAAAAATCTCTTTAACCTTGCTGAAGATAGGGTGACACCTTAAAAACCCATTCAGAAACACATACATTTTCATAAGCAACAACCTACTTTGTCAAATCTTTATTTAACTTCTTGATGGGTATTTTAGAATGCTGTGTTAATGTGTTTAACAAAAAAGATAAAAGTCTTACCTCATGTCTTTTTGTCAGGTGATCTGAAAAGAAAATACGAGGAAAAAACATGAGAGATATTACATTGGCTAATTTACATATATAATTCACTATGAGAGGGAGAGGATTAAAAAAAGGGTGAAAAATCCATAGCAGTTTTTCAGCACTAGTACTCATCTCTTCAAAGCTCTACAAAAGTATTAAGTAAAGAGAACTGCAAGTTTTACAGTTTATTCCTAAACACTGCTTCTGGCCAACGTTTTAGGACATGCAAGAGAAAAGAGCATCAAAATTTTTAAATGCAACAAACTCTACTGCTCAAGCAAAATTATTTCAATACAGACTGCAGACTGTATTCAAGTTCTAATACGCTCTGTAGAATTTGTATGCTTTTCAGTATATAAAAAGTGACGTGCCTAACAAATGTAGTCTATTCATTTTTTCATCTTACTCACAGGTATATTTTTAACTTGTCACCCCTCAACATTTAATAAATACTGGAAACTTAAATAAGTATCCAGATTTTCTTTTTAACCTGAACTTTTGCTTCAGTAGAAAATACTTTCTCCCAATTTCATCCCATTTTCATCACTTTGCTGAAAGCAAGCCTTGCTGCTCTGAAGACAAAAACAAGTACTCTAGTACCCAGCAAGCATCTGAACGGCTGCTGAAAGTAAATTCCTTGGGAATAAAAAAAAAGCAGCTGTTGCATCCTAGAAATATTTGGGAAGTTGTGCAGTTCAGAAGTTCAGGGGAAAGGAACACTTAGTATAGCTAAAGAAGAAACCCATTTGTGACGTTTCAAAAAACAAACCAACAAACAAAAAAACCCCAAAAACTTGGGAGCCTTTCCCTGGTTCATCTTGAACCATTAAGCATGCTGCATGGACCAGCACCTGGAAGCAGCTTCTCTTTCTACTCCTCCCATCACCAAAGTGGATTATGCCACATGGTATCAAACTTTTTATCATGTAGAGATATTAGACATTTTTGTTTCAACTTACTTGTTCCAGCACCCATCAGTATCTATTGGTACTAAACTGAGACTGGAAAAATGCAGTGTTTCATTACCAGGGATCCTGGTTTTCTGTTTAAAAAAAATCTCAAATTCTCTCATTTAAAAAAAAAAACAAACCAACAAAACCCAAATTCTCTGATTAAAAAAACCCTAAAATATGCATTTTCGTATGATTAAAATGAAATGACTCTCTTTCTCTCACATCATCTCTCTCTCAGTTTAAAAGGTTGATACATTTACAATTTTAAAACAATAAGGAAGCCTACCAGTGCCTCAATCATTATAATAAAATACGCTCTAAATAACTATATGCTTTGGCATTTGATTTTGTTTTTTCTTATCATGAAAATCAGAGCTCCCCCTGCCCCCTTCACTAACCAGGATGTGGGTCCAACTGCAACTGTCCCCACCACTAAGCAGCCCTGATATGCTGATGCTCTACTCCTGCCCATGCCGTTGCCCCTCACTCCCAACCCACAACTTTCCCAGCCCAGCCAATGCTCCTCACTCCACATCCATACCCCTTGTCCCTGCCCGTGGTCCTCACTCCTAACCCACAGCCTCCTACCCCTTCCCCCCAGAAAGCCCTAATAGCAGAGGGCCCCCAGCTGCCCCTCACCCTGCCAAGCCCCGTGCAGACTCACAGGATGGTGGTCTGCAGGGACATGGTATGGAGGGCCTCCAGCATGAAGTGAATGTATTGTATCCCATGCAGAAGCACATGCAGTGGCTGGGAAACCAATGCTGCCCTATGCCACTGGCTGTGCCTGGGGCTGCAGCACAGCAAGGAGGAGCAGTGCAGCACTGCACAGCAGTAGTGTTAAGCTGCGCATGGTTCTGCCCCAGGTCATACTGAAGGCAGCAGGAGGAAGGCAAGGGGGTTCTGGGTGTTCTCCATCCCATCCGGGCTGGAACATGGTGGCTCCGGCTCACACGGGCAGCAGTGGAGTGAGTCTGGCTCCAGTGTGGGCTGGAGGGAAGAGCAGGGGATTCCTGTGATACCCCTGCCTTGGGCTGGGGCTCCCAGCACCAGGTGGCCTGGCTATGGTCATGGCCCTGGTTCTGTCCCTGCTTCCCTTCCCCCCCAAGCGGCATCTCCCAGTCACCCAGCCCCTGCAGGCATGGCCACCAGCCCCAGCACTGCTGGTCATGACATACAGATCCCCACTGCCCAATTCCCTCACTGGAGGGGTGGGCACCTCTGGGCAGGCCCGAATGGCAATAGTGCAGAGCTGGGCTTCCCAGTGGCACTGAGCACTGCCTCAGACCCCATGCCCTGCTGCAGCCCTGGTGCCCAGGCATCCCACAAAGCCGGCAGCAGAGGCAATCCAAGCAGGGTGCAAGGCCCGGGACAATCAGCCCAAATCTTACTCCTGGACCCGATGGGGTTGAGGGGAGGGAGGGAGTATGGTAGCGAGCGGCGGGACGGGGAGCTACTGCTCTGCCTGGCTCTGCACCACCACCACTCTGCCCAGCTTTGTGGGGGCCCTCAAAGTATGGGGCCCAGGCCAGTCGCCCTGATTCACGTGCCTCCAGGGACTGCCCTGGCCAGCAGGCACCCAGCCTGCAAAGGGAAACCCAGTTTCCCACATTTTTCTCCTTTAAATGTGAAAATCCACACTTTTTTGCAGCCACCGGAAAACCTGGATCCCTGCTCATCACACAAAGTGCTTTGCTGTAAAAAAAAATTATACATAATTTGAATTCCAGTTATTAAGTTATTTTGTAAAAAACTGTATTGAACATAAAAATGCATACCTATATTAGAATCGGACTGAAAGTCTTTCAGAGATACTGTGAGAGGTTTGTCTTTTCCTTGTTGGTTCTTTCTTTTCTCTTTCTTATTCACAGACTTTGAAGGAGGTGAAGGATTTTCAGCATTTTCATATTCCTGAATAATTTGAAGACAATCCCACTGATTATACTACTTTATTTGAATGCAACACTTCTTAGCCTTCCTGATCCCACAACCTACCCGTCCACAATCATATACAACTACATGCCTTATCCTCCTTGTGGGCTCTTTTGCTAGACTTCCTGCAGGAGCCTGACCTAGTCCAACACATTAGCTCTGAAATGAAAGTAGCATAGCCACATTCACATGCTGCTGTGCCTAAGCTAATGAGCTCCAATTCTCAATAGAGATAATTTATAGTGTAGCACTAAGATGGCTCTGCTGTTATCTGTGCCAGAATAGGACACACAGAGCAGGCTAGCACTGCAAAAAACATATGGAAGGAGGGAATGGTTGATTCCCTGCCTACATCTGTGTGGTCCACACATAGCAAACCCACACACTAGTGATTGAGGACCATTACTATAATGAGCAACACAATTGGATATTTAATTCCTCTAAAGGCTTCTATTTTAAAAAGTAAGTTTGGACCTCCAGCAATTATTCAATGTCTCTGATGGAAGAACTCTTGTGTGCACACCAACTGGTCTGATGTAGAGGTTAGCAACCTATGGCGCTTGGGCTGAATTCAATCTGCAAAGAGGTTGGATGTTGCTTAGGAAGGTATGACCCATCCTGGGGCAGCTTAGAGGGTCTGGTGGTAACTGCACCGAGCTGCCCATTTCCTCTGCAGCACTCCATGTTTCTCTCATGCTTATGCTTACCCTCACTGCAGGGGACATAATTTTGCAGCCCAGTGCAAAGAGCTAGGTTGCATCCTCTAACCTAAGGCAACAAACACTTACCAACCCCTGGCCTAAAGAATCAACTCTTTTCTTCAAACCAAAGTATAGCTTTTCATTAAAAATGTGGACAGAGTAACTGTTTATACTGCTTCAAAAAAGGAGGGAGAGCTGTTCCCTTGAGTGCACATCAGTTGTTACCATCTGAATCTATCTGCATGATCCTGTAGCAACACAAGGTAGTCCAATCACTAATTTTGACACTTGATTGTAGCACAGTTAAAAACTGAAGTGCTCTTGCTACATTGCTGTCACTGCAGAATCATGTAACAGTTGCATCAGAACACCTACCACTTGATGCTGATACATTTGTTACTTCTCTCTATGTACCAATGAACTGTAACTTAACAATCCCAGATAACAGTCACCTGGGATAATACAGTTAAAAGGCATAATACAAAGCTACCAAAGAAACAAACAGAAAAACCCAGAAGCCTGCTCTTTCTTGACTTTTACTCGCAGTACATGGCTAGTCATTCATCTATCAACAGATCAACATTTTTAAATCATGTTCTACTAATTGATAGAATAATTTAACCAAAATTTGACAACTAGGTTTTAGAGATTTTTCAAAACTCAGATTGTTTCATTACTTATAACTCTTTAAAAAAAAAAAAAAAAGGCTTAGGATTTGAATGGGATGTTTTCCCCTCTCCCTTACCCCTCCACTAAAATTAGTATTCTTATACCAAAATCAAGAAACGGAACAGGCTATGATGGGGAACAGGGAAACAGAAAAAGTAGGCTATGATGTTCTATATTATTTAATAAACCTAAAAATGCTAACAGTGATTAGAGAATTAGAAAAAGATATAGAAGATTTTCCTCTGGCTTCTCCAAAATCTTGCAAATGCCATTTTTCTGTACTTAAAGCCTTATTTTCCTTTTAAAATCTGGATTTTAGAGCAGGCAAGTCATAGAAGTTAAAACCTTAGTTTTAAAAGCTTCAGCTTAAGTGTAGAGATTCCCTCAAAGCAAAAATCTTCACAAAGTTCTGTAGTTTGTCCAACAGAAGTACAAGATAGCTTAACACTAAACTCATAATAAATGTGCACACACATTTTTTGTTTTTTTCTGATGTATGAAGTTGGTGGTAGAGGTTCAAACAGAAATTCAGATTTTATTTGCCTGATTACCAGTTAGAAAGGGAAGATTAAAATTATCTTGTTCAAAACTTTTTACATCTCCAACTGAAAACACCTTTAAAAAGCTGGGCAAAGAATGCTAAAGGTACAATAGGCTTACCACTTACAAATTAAGGCTTTTAAATGCTTACTGTGTTTCTAATGAGCCCTTTACAGAAAAAAACCCTCCTCTCTCAAAAACCTCACAAACCATTTCCCTCCATTCCCATTTATATTTACACAATTAAAAAAACCCAGAAGATTCAAAAGATGTACAAACAATGTTTTCCCCTTTTCAGGTCATCTTTAACATAGCTACTTATAAATTACTTGAAATCTCCAGTGTTTCTCAAATCCTATACCCTTCAGAATGAAGAAAGTACAGAGATAATTTATAAGAAATTTTGTAGGAACTAAACCATTAGGGTTTTTTTTATTCGGAACTGAATAAAAGGCAAGAACTTGTACAATTTTAAAACTGGGGTGAAGTTAGCAAATACCTTTTTGTGCTCTTCATATTCCAGTTTGCTTAACAGTAATGCCTTTTCAAGATCTGCTTCAAACATTTCTGATGTCAGCTGAACAAAATAAAGACAGGACATTGTAACAGTTTTTTGTTGTTGCTGTTGGGTTTTTTTAAGAGCCAAAATGGCCATCCATATATAGTTTTGGCCTGTGCGCCTTACAGCTGCTCTCAGAACACTGTTATGATGCAGTGCATGATTAACTAAATACAAGGCTTTGGGTAATAAGCAATCAAATATACCAGTGATGACAGTGTCACATCAGCGTGTAAAAAACATGCATTATTTAGTCAATACAATTAAAAACAAATTCACATATTTTTAATTATATTTGTCTTGAAGTTCAGCATGCAAATGCTTAGAGGGAGCTGTAAGCATACAATATGATGCGTCTTTGAGGTGAGCAATAGGGGGGAAAAAAAACCCATCTCAACTCTTGTGCTCAGGGAAGAGCAGTTGTAGAACAGGAAATGTGATCTAACCTGTGCTGCTGCTTTAAGGACAAACTGATAACCGATAATATAGCGTAACTGGGCTGAAGGTAAAGATTCCTCCAGAACTTGGGTTTTTGTAGAACAAATGGAAGTCCTTGCTAGTCAGGACTCACACAGAGCAGTAATATACAAGATGGACACACACATGATTATTTTAATTAAAACACCTCATGATGTAGCAGTTATTTTGCTGCATATTACTTCTCTTGGAACCACTATTTTACATTATCACTGTTGTCACTGGTCAAATGGGCTGGAAAACAGAAGTCCCAGCCATCATCAAAATCATGTCCCTCGACTGTTGCTACCTTTGTTGGTTCATTCTCATCTCTTCTCTAATCTGCCTTTTTTCCTCTCTTCTTCAAATTGCAATTTGGGTCTTTTCAGTCATTCATTCAGGCTATTCAAGTTAGTTACAATTTAGGCATAACTTTCCTGCCTCTGGAAACTGTGACCTTATGAGCTAACATGTTTTTAAGAGTTGTGTATTGCCTAACACACTTGATTTGTAAGATGTTCTACAAGCCTTGACATTTTGGTAGCAAATCCTTCATCAGGCAAAACCCTCCAAATGAGTTTTGAATGAAGGAAGACTGAATAATATCCTTAACTTGAATAAAACCAAGTTGATGACTTAAGTAAATTCCTTTAACGTAACTGTATAGATACAGGAGGCATGGACACAGGGGGAATTCCATACAGGTCTGAGTGCGCTAATATCTGAAACATTTAATTTATTCTATGACTAGCAGTCTGAAGTGCATACTAAATTAAAGCGACAGAAAGAAAGATGCCATTAATGATCTGGAAGATGGAATGGAGTGCACCCTCAGCAAGTTTGCAGATGACACAAACCTGGGGGGAGTAGAAGATGCACTGTAGGGTAGGATTAGGATTTAGAGACCTAGACAAATTGGAGGATTGGGCCAAAAGAAATCTCATGAGGTTCAACAAAGACAAGCACAAAGTCCTGCACTTAGGACAAGATAATCCCATGCACCGCTACAGGCTTGGGACTAACTAGCTAAGCAGCAGTTCTGCAGAAAAAGGACCTGGGAGTTACAGTGGACAATAATATGGATATATAGTGCCGATGCATAGAGGGCGCATGGGGGCACACATGCACCCCCTGAGAGTGCTGATGCACCCCAACAGGCCAAGCTTCCTGCTTAGGTGATTGGGGGGGGGGGGGAGGAGGGGGCACGTGGGAGCACTGGTGCCCTCCCTGTAGGCGCTGGATGAAGTGCCATGGCCACTTCTGGGAGCGCTACAGCTGCTTCTCGGTTGGCGAGATTGGCCGCAGGGGACCTCCTCCCACCCCCTGGTTGCTGGGTGGGGCACATGCCCTCCATGACTTAAGGTGGCACCAATCGTCCATGTGGATATGAGTCAACAGGGCGCCCTTGTTGCCAAGATGGCCAACAGCATATTGGGCTGTATTAGTAGGAGCTTTGCCAGCAGATCAAGGGAAGTGATTATTCCCCCCTATTTTGCACTGGTGAGGCCACTGGAGTACTGTGTCCAGTGTTGATGCCTTCCACTGAAGAAAGGATATGGGCAAGTTGGAGAGAGTTAGTGGAAGGCAAAAAAATGTTTAGGGGGCTGGGGCATGCGAGTTGTGAGGAGAGGCTGAGGGAACTGGGTTTATTTAGTCTGGAGAAGAAAAGACCGAGGGGGGATTTGATAGCAACCTTCAGCTACCTGAAAGGGGGTTTTAAAGAGGATGAAGATGGACTGTTCTCAGCAGTAGCAGATGATGGAACAAGAAGCAGTGGTCTCAAGTTGCAGCAAGGGAAATTTATGTTGGATATTAGTAAAACACTCTTGCAAGGGGAGTGGTGAAGCACTGGAACAAGAGGTGGTACAATCTCCATCCTTGGAGGTTTTTAAGGCCCAGCTCAACAAAGCCCTGGCTGGAATGATCTAGTCGGGGATGGTCCTGCTTTGAGCAGGGTGTTGGACTAGATGACTTTCCTGAGGACCCTTTCAATTCTAACTTTCTATTAGTTCTATGATGTTTGCAAAAAGCATGTCACGCCTACTGCCCTGGAAAATTGCATGCAAAAGCAATGAGAAAAGAGGAGGAAGGAAAACATGAAAATTACAATAGGCAACACATACAAAGACTTATTAATATTATACATATAAACTTAAATGCTATAAACTTCTCAGGACAAGGCGTGTTGCCACAAGTATTTGCATAAAATCTAGCAAAATGGTACTCAGATATTTATTGGGGCTACAGTGTTACTGCAACTTGATTATGAAAATTCAGAGTTAACCATAAAAATTATTCAAGTGGCCCTAAAGTAGTAACAAGTCTTTTGCAGCTTGTGCCACCAACATTTCTAAGAGCCTTAAAACCAGGATCTGTAAAGCACCCGGGTGCCGAAATTAGGAACTAGGCATAACTGAAGTGCCTAACCCTGAAATAACAACCCAACACCCCCACACTCAACTGCTGAGTAATTCCTGAAGCACCTGAACTCTTGTCTTCCCAAATGCCTTGAGTTCTCTTCTCTGCATGCATCAAATTTGCCCAGTCTGTACAACTTGAGATCTAGCACCTGCCTAAATCCAGTCAGGAAGGCTTAACTACTCTAAGCAGCCAAATCTCATATATGCTTGCTCTGAACATCTTAATACTTGCTAACAGGATCAGCTTCCACTGTTTGCAGCCATGGCAGTCAGTGTTCTCTCTATGCTGCACTCATGCGTGGCCACGCAAATAAAAAAATCATGCTGAGCAATAACTTTTTAGTGCTGTGCACGCAGTGGTGTACCGACTGGGAGGTGGTTGGTAGCCATGTGGGGGGGAAATGCCTAGTGCAGAAGCAAGGGGGCACCAACACCGCACCCCACCCCCAACTGCCAGCTTTGCGTCGGGCTCCTCACCACCAGCCCCAACCCAGCCACAGATTGCTGCAGGACGGGGGAGGGGCAGGCACACTGAGATACCCATGCACTCCAAGCTAAGATTCCTCACAGATCGCTAAACCTTAGGGGGAAACATTGACAGCAGTTGCAGAAGTACGTTCATTTTTTATACTGGCAGGCAAACTTCTTTAGGTAAATATAATAACTTTTATTAGACCAACTGAGTAGCTGCAAAAACGTTATTTGCAAGCTTTTGGGCACACGCACCCTTCTTCAGGCATAGGGAGTCTTCGCTGTTCTTTGTCCATTTTTTATACTATGATCTAATGGTCAGGAGTGGTCCAGTGGCTCAGGAAGCAAGAGAGTTGAGTTCAATGCCTCTCTCAACCAGAAAGAGTTCAAAAGTACAATTCCCAGTTCTGAGAGAGTTTCCTAACCACTAGCTAGGAGGCTAGGCTTGTAGAGGAGAGTACTCTGTCCTTCCATGCCATCATTCAAGAAAGATTCAAAACATCATTGGGCCAGCGACATGACAGCTTGGGGGTTAAGACACTCTTGTAAAAGGCAGGAGTCTTGGATTCTGACCCTACTCACATGCTGTCTGTTTTGGGTCCTATTCTGGGGTATCTAAGGGTATGTATACAGGGTACAAGGCATGCACGTGACAGCTCTGGACCTAAAAACAGTAAAGCCTTCTCAGCAGGACTGGTTAGTCTGGAGCGCAGCACCATATTAGTGTGACTTTTTGCTTCTGGTTTCAGAACTAGTGCAGGGTTTTCCTCTGCATGGCACTGCCTGGTGCCAAATAAATTTCAGCACACTAGACAGAAGTTTCACAACTAACCCAAAGTATCTTTACACAGTGCTATATTGAGCAGTGCAAACATATCTGTACTCTCGCCAAGTTTTTGTAAGGGAAGCAAGGCATCTAGCACAAGATTCTGAATTTCAATCTGGGAGCCAAATGTCTAAGACTCAGGAATTGCAGCATCTATCTTTTAAGAGCTTAAGTTCTTTATGGGATTCTAAGCCTTAAAGTCCTGTAATTCTATTAAAAGTTGTATATTGGAAATATACCGTAAGACTAATTAATCAATAACAGAATTTGTGAAAGTACATTACTATGATCATTCCAAAGTGATCATCATAACATAGATCAAAGATTGGTGGGTGGGAGCCAATGGTGAAAATGTGGCCACAACTGGGTGGAGCGAGGGAGGGGGAGACCCATTCTGTAGGAGCTCCCATGTAGGTGTGTAGTGTTGGGAAGGAGGGGGGAAAGGAGAATCACTCTCACATTAGCATGGGGCAGTCAAGAGGGGGAATCATGCCCAGTGTAGCAGTGGGTGTGGGGAAAGTGTCTACTTGGTGCCCCTGGTGCAGCTGACACAGCTCATGCAGCTCCTGTGGCATGTGGCTCTTGGAAGCTTAGAAGTTGAATAGCCCTGCATTACAGCGCTAAAACTGAGTAAGGGGGAAAGAAAAAAAAAACAGTCAATAAAATGTAAAGATAGAAAGTTGTTTGATAAAATATATCATACAGAGACTATAAAGTATGTCAACACTTGTTAAGAATACCCACCCAAACTACAGCAATACTCAAATGCATCTTCAGGAATCAGATTAAGATAGCATCCAGTGACACAGTGACAACACTTTTCTGAGACCCATCAGTTCCCAAATTAAGTTTTCATTTAAAGGGAAACCAAGTTTCTCAGGAAAGTTTCCAATGTGTTTTAGTCACTTTGGAGTCTAAGCCCCATTGACTATTGGTTTTAGGTGCAATTAGAATTTCACTTCAAGCCCAAAAGCTTTAAAAAACAAGCTGTGATGAGCTGCTTGGGGTAGTAGAGAAGTTAACTGCTTTATTTTATGCATAATACCGCTGTAGCCAATGAGAACAACTTTAAGACCATTAACAATTTCACCAGTCAATTTTAACCAAAACACATCATTATAACCGTGTCCCTTCACAACACCTGATCTGCTACAAACCTAGAACAGGTCTAGCAATCTACAGCCTGCAAAGCCTTTGGAGCCAACCTGCAGAGGCTCTGTTTGTGCTATGCCTAAGCCAGACACTCAGGACTTGTAGAGGGCGAGCTCTCCCTATGCTAAGTCAAGGTTGGGTGCCTGGGGCTTCGGTGAAGGAGCTGTATCTACACTGTGCTGCAGCCCACTGGCAGAGAGAATCAGCTGAGGTGACCAGGTCCTAGTGTCTACCCATCTTGAGTCCGAGATGGGTTATTCTGGACCCCAGCTGCACCTACCAGAAAACACTGCCAACCCCCTGCCCCACCTAGAAGATTGTTTAGACTTACAGCATGCTCAAAGCTCTACTACAGACAGTCCACACTTCAGATCTCAAAAACTGCAATGACCTCCAATTTAGTTGTGCTATTGTATATTATCAATTAGTAAAAATGGTCTTCTCATGACTACATTGTTAGGAATAGTATACTTCAGAGCAACATCATAGTTACAAAGTGACTTTTTAAAAGTAAAAGGAAAACACAAGATAACTTCTACGCAAGTTATGTGCCCTACCTATTCTGTGGGTTAAAATAAACCAAGATTCAAGTGTATGACAGCTAAGTTAAGGATGATCTAACCATCAGGATGTCCAATAACTACTTACAAAGTGCAGTGTTTGTCCTCTTTTATAATTAATATTTAATAGAGCAGACATTTAAGATACAAATGTTGAATTCTTCCTACCTATTGGAAAGAAGAAAAAATGAGCCTAACCAGAAAAAAAAAAATCATTCTACAGCTTAAGTTTCATGAAAGTCTCTAAAACACTGCAGACTCACCAATACACTGCTAGACAATCAAAATACATCTCATCAAAAAGCACAGAAGGGATGAGAACCTGACACTGCAAGAATCACATCACCAACCTCAAAAACATTAAATAACCCTCACTAATCTAGGCTCCAAATGATGTTTTCACTTAGTGGTTGACCATCTACCAGCACAGCTTTCTGAATTCTTGCTCAAGGAAAAGCTACAGAACAACCTTCTTCGATGAGGTTGAATACATCCATCTACATGGCAAAAGAGTTCAGGTACCTGTTAACAAAGTCATATAGTATCCTCAAATAATAGTTTCAAACTCAAACCTATCCCCTGAATATTGTGTAAACCTTTCCAGACTTTTCTGCAGTATGGCTCCAGCACTCAAGCATATCCCATTCAACTCATTTCTGGGTCTGGTACATAAGATGCTAAAGACAGTTCTGACATACCCCCTCATTTCTTGATTTCATCTGAGTGAATAGGTGAAACATGCTCAAAAGCAATACTTTCTAGAAGCACCAAGGACACAGCAGAGGTATACAACAACCAAGATGAGTTACCAGTCAGTAGTGACCCTCAGTTACTACGGCACCTCATAAGGCATAATCCATAGCGAACTGTGATGTTACCAATTCTACATGAATACAATGTTATTAATGGAAAAAACATGCTCGCCCTACAAGAAAAGGGTGGAATCATTTAAATCAAGGGTCAGCAACCCTTGGCATGTGTGCCGGAATGTAGCACGTGAGGCCATTTTGCTCAGCATGCTACAGCTGGCCTGGACTGTGGGCAGCTGCCACTGGCCATGGAGTGCGGGCTGCTCAGAGCACGTGAAGGGGAGGCTGAAAGCCCTGCTGCAAGCAGCTCAGGGTCCACGGCAGGCAGCAACTGCCCAGAGCCCAAGCTGGATGTGGCAGGCAGCCAGGAGGCTGCAACTGGCACACCAGGGTCCAGAGCCCTGGCTTGGCTCCGCGGAGGCAGCAGTTGCACATGTACCTCAGGGCAGACAGTGAAAAAGGGGCCACAGCTGGCACTCCCCACTGTTCTCCCTCCACCCTCCACCATGCAGAAGGTACCATGCAGAAGGTACCAGCTGCAGCAACAGCAGCGCTGGCTCACAGGACTGCAGCCAGTGACAGAGTGCAGTGGGGGCTGAGGTGTGTACTGCAGTGAGTGCTTGTGGAATTGGGAAGAGACCCAGCCCAATCCCCAACCCCTGCAGCTCCTGCTGTAGGTGTTGCTCTGTCCTGGGCTCTGGGCACCTCCCCCTTCCCTCTGTCCCCCAATCTTGTGGCATGTATTTGCACGTAGCAGCACTGAAGACACAGCAGAGCCAGCATGAGACCTGCTGCAGCCCTGAGGGTCAGTGCTGCAACAGTGCTGGCTGAGCAGGGGCACATAAACGCCCTGGGCTGGGGGCAGTGTAGGGGGAAGAGGCAGCAGTGGTGGCAGCAACTCTCAGGCACCAGCAGCTCTGCCCCTGCACCATGCTGCGCTTGCCCCCTGCAGCCTGCTGCCATTGCCTACCAGCCCTCAAAGAGCACCCTCCTGCTCCCACCCCCACACCAGCCCTGCCGTGCTATCACCCCATGCCCACCCCACTGCTGCTGGGGAGGGAAGAGGAGATATGTTGCTTACGCATGCAGCAGTGGGAGGGAGGAAGGGGCAGGGAAGCATGTGTCTGTGTGTACGTGCATGTGTGTAGTGACGAAGGCAGGAGGAAGGTCTCCTCAGGCTCTGACCCTGATACAGTCCCCGATACATGCCTACTCACAGCTGCCCCCCCAGGCGCATACACACATGCATGCATGCATGCACGCACGCAGCCCAGTGGGGCTGAGGGGTACAGATTCCATACGGGGGCAAGGAGCAACAGCTTTCCCCTGTCCCACTTGATACTCCTCCCCAACCCTTGAGTGAAGGGGGAGCTGCTAATCCCCCTGACACCTCACTTCAGGTCTTGGTGCTGCTCCTTCCTCCCTTCCTGGCTCCCTGCAATTCCCCTGTCACTGCCAAAGCTCCAGTACAAAGGAATGAGAGAAGCACATGTGTTTTTATTGACCATATTTAACTAAAACACTGAACCACTGAAATCAATTAACAAAGAAAAGTTCATTTTAATTATGAATATTCCTCCTACTTACATCACTGGGAAGTGAATTATTACTTCCCTTAAAAAGACAAATTACATGATTTGTTTAACAGTCTTATGTCAAGGCAAGAAAGGTCCAAGTATTTTATCTATCTTCTACCTTGGCTACCTCTACTGAAAGGAGCTGTGGTAAAACATTACAATAGCTTACTTCTATTTTTAGTGTTAGTAAACCTGGGATCATTACAGAAACTATTTTTGATAAATATATTAACCAAAGGGGTGTTGGGGGAGACACTTCAAACATGTATATGATAAACCAATATCTTGCACTGAAAGATGAGGCAGTCCTGGTGGCACTGTGACTGTTTAGTAACTTGCTATTCTGAATAGCAGAGCTCACTCTTGGCATATCAAAGCATTAAAAGGAAGGAATGGAATTAAATCTGTACTTTTCATATTCAGAATGGTGGTAAAGATGCTTCTTGGGATTCTTCTCTACTGGAAAACATTTTAATGTATCAGACTAAATTATGAAGTTTGAGCAGCATTGGGGATTTATTTATGCAAAAATAAGAAGAGATGAAGAACTGCATTCTTCCAACTGATGTGAAATAATCAGCCACAGCCATTTATCAGATACGTATAAGTGACGTTTGTATTACTCCATAAGAGAGTAAAGTAAAATAATTCACAGTAGCAAGCGGTACCTGTTCATCTTTTTGTCTCCACTCTTGCCAATTTTCTTCCTGAGAATCTTTCTGCACTTGACTGTACAATGTTTGCTCATGCTGAGATAGACAGCCTCCATGGGAGGATTTCTGAGGAATCTTTTTAAAAGCAAGATTTCTGAGCTGCAAAGCAGAAAGCAAGAAGCACAATTAATAACAGCAACAGTTTTGCTATTTACTAGAATGTTAATGAATATACAGAAACAACTCTATCAAAGACATTTATATGTGCCTATAATTTACCCCAAGCCTTGGGTTAAGTTTATTAAACCAGAGGTGTCAAAACACATGGCCTGCAGGCTGGATCTAGTTTGCAGACCTGTTGCATCTGGTGCACTGGTGGGCTACAGGAACTGAATGCCCTTGGCTCTGCGCTGCCATACACCTCAGCACTGCTGACTGGTCAGAACTCTATGCTGCTGGGCAACAGCATGAAAGTGTGTGGCTTCATACAGCCGCATGGCACTGGCTCTGTGCCACTACTCTAGCTAGTCAGCAGTGCCAAATGCATGTAGCAGCATGGATCCAGAAGTGTGCAGTAGCACAAAGCCATGTTCAGGTAGTGAGGAGCTGGGAGGCTTGTGTCCATAAAGAGCCAGGGAAATGCAGGGGCTCAGAGAAGTCATGCACCAAATTTTTAAATTGTTATTTCATTGGGAGATAGTAAAAGAGCATTTTTTTTTTTTGGGGGGGGGGGGGGGGCACAGATGATATATGATTTTATACTGACACAGGGGGCTGGGGGTGGAAAACGAACCTAAGAACATATCTAAAGAATGAAAGACTCATGCTTTCAAAGCACTCTCCAGAGCATTACAGGGTCACTAATGCACTGCTAGGCGCATCAGGCATCCACAGAAAAAGCTGACAACTTGACCTCTTGCCCACTCCCTCAACCCAAAAAAACATAGGTCCAACTTCAGAGCATTAACCACCATCAACAACTTGGGACCCAAACATCTAGTTTACAATCCTTGTATTATTTTAACTTGGGGCAGGCAATTTTTTCAGCTGGAGGGCCGTTTAAGGAGTTTTGGTGAGCTGTCAAGGGCCCCATGACAGTTGCCCCACCTCCTGGTTGCCATCTTGGGACCAGAAGTCCCACCGCTAACCCCTGACCTTTACCACCAGAAGTCCTTCCCCCTACCCCTGCCCCAGAAATACTCATTTTGGGATGAAAGGGTTGCCATCCTGGAACCAGAAATAAACCGAATTATGCAGTAAAATTCAAACACCTACTATAACATTTTTAAATTTTATTACAAAGATGTTTTTTGCCATGATTTGTGTTTGTATAGCGTATATAGAGGTGACTGGATAACTCAAAAATAAGGTTTTACACTTGTATATTGTGTGTCGGGGTGTGGTTGGTGTGTGTGTGTGTGTGTAGGCTGGGGTGTGGGGGGTGATGTGTCTAGGGTGGGGTGTGGAGGCAATAGGGCATGTTGGGTGGGTGTGTGTGGCTTGTGGAGTGAGGAATTGTGGAGAGGTGTGGGGACCCGCCCCCCCCCCCCATACCCTCCGATGACAGCATTGGGAACACTCGCAGGCAGTGGATGCCTGTGCCCGGTGCAGGTGCTGCCACCTGGTGGCGTGCGGCACTAGCCAGCGCTACATGCAAGGGAAGGAGCGCAGCCTGCCTGGCCCACCTTTATCATGGGGGCTCAGTGCAACGCACGTGCAACTCCTGGCACTTGTGCAGCACTGGGGGAAGCCCCATGTGCTGGAGTTTGCTGCCTTCCTTTCTCTCTGCTGTACAGGTCCCGGGACTCTGCATGGAAGCAGGGGCTGGGGCTCCACTTCACTTCTGGTGAAATCCCAGGATCTGCACAGTAGGGGGTGGGGAAGGCAGCTGGCTTCAGCATGTGGGGCTTCCCCAGGGGTGCAGGAGTGCCAGAAGCTGCACGTGAGCCATAAGGAGCCCTCGCAATAAAGGCAGGCCAGCCAGGCTGCATTTCTCGCTCCTGTGTGCAGTGCTGGCTGGAACCACATGCCACTAGGTGGCAGAGCCTGTGCTGGGCATGAGTGCCCACCACCTGCTGGTGTTTCTACTGCTGCTGGTGGGGGCTATGCTCCATGTGTGGGAGGATGTAGGGGGTCCTCACACCTTGCCATGATCCGTCACATCCACATCCTGCCCACCTGTGCTCTGCCCTCCCACCTCTCCACTGGGTGCAAGCTCTGCACTGCTGCCAGCCCCAGCCCCATACTCGCTGGACCCGCACAGCTGCAGCTCCCCCTCCCCCACCACTTACCTGGTGCCTGGCTCAAGCAAGATGCCAGAGAAGCCTAGCAGGTCACCCAGCCATTGTAGCAGTAGCAGCAGCAGCCCTGCCTAGAAGCTGCATGCTGGCTGGGCCCTTCTGCCCACAAGGGTGGGAGCAAGACACCATACAGTATGTTGAGAGAGGTGTATTTGTGGGCCCCTTGCTCTCCCCCTTGCGGAAGGAAGGGCTGGGCAGTATACAATTAATTGGCAGGCGCACATGGACTGAATGAAAGTGCCTTGCATGACAGATCTGGCCCATGGGCTGTATTTTGCCCACCCCTGTTTTACCTAATATAAAAGTAAATGCTATCTTGTTCAAGTGAGCAGCATGGGGAGGACCATCAGTAAGGACATACTTGTAAAGCTGTTTGTGCAACATTAAAAGAACCACACCGTTTTAGAAGTCAAGCATTGACTGTTACAAGTAACTGTCAAAATGTAAAAATTAGTAAGTTATCCTGCCTTTTCAATTTGACTGTAAATATCATATCTTCTCACACAAAAATATGCTCTGGAATACACACCTTGTTTTTTAAAGGCAGAATGAAGTAAAAAAGATCATCCAGGGTGTATCTACATGAGATGTTTTACTGCACAGCAGACTAATCTACTGTGCAGTAAAGGCATCACTATCTACATGTGCGGTGCATTTACTGGGCAGTAAATGAGGCTATAGCACAGCTAGCTTGTACTTGTAAATACAGCTAGTACCTGTTACTGCACAACACCACTCCTGTAGACATTGCCCCTAGTCAGCCTAGGCAGCAGGAGAAAGCGAACTCTCTGTCCCTGGTCCTGTTGCTGCTCAGTTTCTGGCTCTCCCAAGAAACCAGGAGCCAATTAGTGCTGGGACTGGAGAGCTCTCTGGTCTGTCTCTCCCAGATCCTGGTGTGGGATGGCTGCTCCTGCGGGCAATGGGAAGCTGGAAACCCAGCCCCTGCCTGCCCCCCCCCAGGGCACCTCTGCATGGCACAAAGATGGCTGCACTGGGGGTCAGGTGGGAGGGGGTTGGGTTCCTAGTCCCTGCCTGCCTCGCAGAGTGGTCAGCTCCACATCAACCAGGGCAGCTGCCATCAAGCCCCATGCCCTCCCCTCCCAGGTTTGCTGGAAGCTGCCTCACACGCAGGACAGGTCCCACTGGGCAGAGGAGTCCCGCCCAGCAGGGGACTCACTGGCAGCTGTGTGGCCAGCACCCAGGGGAGCCTTGAGTTCCCCTTGCAGGGGGGCAGAGCAGGGCTGAAACAGCCTGTACTGGGCTCCTTCCAACAGGCAGCATGTGTAGACATGCACCTGGGAATTAATCAATGCCAATTAGTAGCACATGCAGACATGTGTTGTCCACCCCCCCCCCCCCACACTCCCTTGCAGTAACTGAGTAGCAGCAGCTAAAGAGCAGAGCCTACTCATTGTTCTGTTCCCTATGGATCTTTGCAGATTTTACTTTCTGTTGTAGTCAGTAAGTGGCACAACCTGCTCTTACTGTGTTCCTTGCATATAATGCACACACCAATCTCCAGCAGCTGTTTTTCAGGGGAAGCATGGGTTCTGTGAGAGAAAATATGGTATGTATGGTCTAACTCTCTCTCCCTGAAACTTCTTGATGAAGAGATGCCTCAAGAAAAAACCCAAAGAGCTGATAAGGAACTGCCATAACTGAAGCAGGAATTTTAGGCTTCCAAGTCTGGCACTTTTAGTTCTAGCCGCTGTATGTTACGGAAGGGTTTTGGCTCCTATCTGTCAGGCAAAGAAATGATCTATAGTCTAGACTCATTGCTCACCTGTTTTTTTCCTGGTAAAATAAAGAACGAAGACTGCATAGAGGGCTTGCTGCTTTACTTGAGGAAACTGTATCCTAATACCTATGGTTGAAAAATTCAACCTTTTTGAACCAGACAGGCCAGATCCTTCTTTAGTATCGGGTAGGATAGCTGTGACCTGCACCCTAACAACCTGGTTCTACAATACCTTCCTAAAAGTTACTGTAAAGACTTTCAGAAAGCCTTGACATGCTGTTCTCAAGACTTGTAAACAAGCTAAACATCTATCCTTCTCTTAGACATTTTAGACAACTGCTGCATTGGTTCGCAACCAATATTATGTCAGGACAAAAATAGTCCTTCATGAAAGCTGGCTTCTTTCTTCAGCTACCAGGACAGAGGCATAAAAGAAAACTATAACAGTGCAAAAAAAAATCTTCCAAAACTTCAAAAACTTATTTGATAACTACTTAAAAAAAATTACTTTGAAAAAGCTTAATTAAAACTATACCAATGCAGCTAGGGTATGGGCTCTAGATTAAATGAAGACCAGGGGAAGAGAAATTAAGGGACTGAGTTAGGGGATTTTTATACCCTTAAATCTAAAGCAAATGGTTCATGTTGCACCCTTCATTTAAAACTGCCTTAAGTTCTTTGACTCACAGACCAAGATATGTAACTTTTTGAACTGAAGGGGGAAATATTTTCTCCTGGAGAGGGATTCCCCTTTTCCCCCTCACATGTGAGTTGACTCTTACTATAATGGGCATTTCTTAAACCTAAAGACTATCAATATACAAGTCCTATAAAGGAGTTTTAACAAGTACACCTCCATACAAAAAAACAAACAAACAACCACCTGTCACATGCCCCACTGTCTTCTCCATAACCCAGTATGACATCAACATCTTTGAAGGCCTCTACCCTTTCTTGATGTAAAGAAAATTTCTGTTAAATCTACTACAGAGATATGAGTTCCAGCTTCCTAAAATAGGTCTCTCTCTCCTACATCTCCAGCTGAAAATGTGTAATCACAAATGAAAAAAGTGAAAAGCCTAATTGTCATTTTAATATGAGCCTAAGATTATTAATTGATTTTTCCACATAATTGAGGTTTTCCAAATAAAAAGGGAAAATGCTTTTGGGATTGAGAACACTGGCAAGTTTTGAGAAAAACCTCAAATACTATCTTCTAATAACTATACACTGAATGTATTTTACAAAAATATAAGTGCAACAAAAACATCCATAATATTCAGATAACAGGACAATCTTGTATATTACCAAAAAAAAACAGTAGCCTCTCTACCTCATTAGCTTCACTCTGTTGCTGTTCCTTCTTTTTTCTCCTCTTCTCTTTCTTCTTCTCGTTTGTAGCCAGTTTTGCCCCTGAAGCTTGAGACTTCCCAGCACCTCGACCACCTCTTCCCTTTCCAGACTCCGAATCAGAATCACTATCCACTTGCAACAGAGCAAAGCGGGAGGCAGTGGTGGGAACTGAACTGAGTACAGCTGAGGCCATTGCAATGTCAGGCGTTACTCTGGGGATGGCTATTATTCAAATGTTATGCTTTCTGGGAAAGTAGCAAAGAAATAGGAAGTGAATCATACTAGCCCACTACACAAGAATGTTTTGCAACAGTATATACAGAAAACATGAATGGTTCAGACCTATCAGTTATACAGACTGTATGTAGTTCTGGTCCAAAGGGCTCAAGATAAATTGACTTGTTTTGGTTCTGCATCCACTTTCTTTTATTTAAATTGCTGCACTATCACTATTTAATCGTAATATATAAACAAAAACAGTATTGTGTTCAATTTTTCTAGAAACATTTTCTGTTATGGTACCTGCCTGCCTCTTACAGCTCCTGATGTGCTGAAGGTTACTGTATAGAAGGACAGGCAGACTACACCATTCCAATAACTTCCTGTTTTATTTTGTTTTTTAATGAAAACTACATAGCCCAGCAGAGAGACAGGATTCTGAGGAGAAAGGACAAGTAGCTGGTTAACATATGCATGAAGGCAGGTACATCTCAAAACTTCAGTTACCAGTGAGTAGAGTCCATTTTTTTTTCAAATGGTCTCTGTCTGTTTATCAGAATTTTAGCAATCAGTGCTCTCCCACACAGAAAATTAGTTTTAATTTAATAAAGATTATTGAATTCCAACCCCAAATTCTGCATTTAATATTAAGGCTAACCATAGGGAATAAAGTTTGGCATATCTGCACTGAACTTTAAAAGTGAAAGGCCTACAAATTTAGTTAAAACAAGTTCATCTTTGGCATACTATTACAGACATTTTTAGGCTTGTAAAAGGAGTTCCATTTCTGACATTTGAACATTTACTAGACTGCAATCCCCACATGAAAAGAATGATCTTTTTAAACAGGGTTTGAAACTTAGTTGTGAAGGGTAATTAAAAAGCTTAGGTATTTCAATATACTTTCGATCTATTTGCAAGAGTGATTCTCAGCCAGGGTTTCCTGGCATTCTGGGATGTCATCAGATCCTTTGAAGGGTGCCTCTAGCTGGGAGGAGATGAGAGACATGTGAAGAGATAAGAACAGGCTTAGCCCTGCCTGGCTGATCCCACCTCCACTGCCTGGCTCCTCTGTAAGGAGGTAAGCACTGTGTATATAAAATTAGTTTTTGAAATTGGGTGCCACTGAATTTACAAAAGTTATGGAGGGGTTTCCTTGAGTACAAAAAGGTTGTTTTAGGTAAAAAAACATAGTGGAGTCAGTGCATGCGACAGAAAAGGACTGATATGAAAGTCTAATGTTAAAAACATAAGAGACACATGGCCAGTGACATGGGATGCACAGCTATTCTGAAATGATGCCATATGAAACCAAAATGACATACAGAGGTGTGGTTTAAGCAGAAATTGAATGATACATGGATCAGGTTTTATCATGCAAAACTAAATTTAATTGAAATCATGGCAGACCACAGCATTTAAGCAATGTTATGAAAATTTCTTCTTATTAAAATGTTACTGAAGAATATGAATTAATCTATGGATGAAACACTTCTAAGGATGATTTCCCAGGTTCTTTGTGCTTGATACTGGATATATATGGAAAGAGAAGTCCATAGGAAATCTAAGATTAGCTGGACAATGCAATAAGGGGTGCACTGATAAAGACTTTTTTGGCCATTACTGATAACCAGTTATTAACCAGCCATATCAGCCGATAGTGATCTGATAGCTGATAGGCAGCCTGGCAACTTGGAAACCAGCATCATGAGGCTGGTAAGTCTGTGGGGGGAAGGGGCATGGGGGAAGGAAAGGGCATGGGGGTGCAAATTGAGGGCCCTGTGGTGAAGGAGGAAGTTGGGGCTGAGGCTGGGGCAGGCCCTGCCCAGCTGCAGGCAGCTCATCTTGGGGGGGGGGGGAATGTGCACACCCCAGGGGGAGGCAAGGGGGGCATGTGCCCCCCAGATTTGTGCGCAGGACAAGGCAGGCTGCCTGCTGCAGGCTCAGGGCCAGGGGCTGTGCTAGCCTCTTCCCAGCAGACAGGGCTGGACTGGGGCCGTGCTCAGGGCAGGACAGGTAGCCGTGGTGCTGGGAGGGATGGCTACAGAGAATTTGGGGCTGGCTGTAATCCAGCCCACAGCCACCCTCCCCTCCCCTGCCCTCCAAAGCCACTGACGCCCACCCTGAAGGACAGTCCCAGCCCAGCACCCTCACCAGAAAGAGACTGGTACTGGCCCTGGCCCGATGCCCACGCTTGCCCCACACCCCAGGGGTGAGCAGAGTGGCAGGGACCCATCCCTCCCCTCCCACCCCCTGCCTGGGTGGCACCTGTTCCTGCCCCATTCCTGGTCACATATATGCTGCAGCTGTGCGCATACACACAGCATTTATCAGTGATATTATTGGCTATACCATCCAAATAAAGCAGATTGCTGATCACATTAATTTTCCTTTTATTGGTGCTGATCCACTATGGACCAATATATCTGTGCATCTCTAAATACACTTGTGATGAAAAGAATCCCAAATTGAAGACAATCATTGTGCAAAGCAATTTGGTTCTTCAAAAAGCTAAGTCAAGGGAGACATAGCAAATAAGCCTTCTTAAAAACCTCTCTAATGATTGTTCATTTCTTGTTATAATAAGGAATGCAACTTAAAGTTCTTTTGTCACATGGGAGTCAGCATTTTTCTCTCCTTCTATAACAAGCTAAACTTATAAAGTCAATTTTATTCTGAAGTGGATTTTGCACTGAACACTAAATCCACTTGATGTCAGTACTGTGGTTCTTAAAGGAGTAGCTGCTGTCAAAAACTCCATACCAGATGTCATACGTTTCCAGAGATTACACGTGAAACAAGGTTAAATAAGTTTAAAAAAAAAAAAAAGGATTCAGACACAATAATGTGTACTGTTTATAAATCAGATTTCTCTGAATATACTGTGACTGGGAATTTAGGAAACAATTAAAAATTCCTTAGAGTCCTGGGTAACTAGCAAACATTTCTTTGTGAAAGTGATAAGACACAGTTCTTTTCATATAATGAAATGTTATACAGAAAAAATAACCAGACATGACAGATGTAGCTACAATCAATGACAAAATAATTCTCTGGGAATCTAACCTCGCAGACACAAAGAAGCTAGTATACTAGAATATTGTGTGCTATGTTATTTGCAGAAGAGACAAGGGCTTGGTATGGTTTTGTATGGAATATTGATTCTGATGCAGTAGTTCTTGGAAAAATAGAATTCTATTACATCTGGCAGAGAAAAGAATGTCTCACCGTACAGCGTATGCTACTATTCATGTCAAGGAAAAGCCTGGGGGTTTCCAGTGTCCCAAACCCTAACAGATTGTGACAGATGCAGGAAGAAATAAAAAAAATAGTCCCAAAGACACATTGTGTTTACAATGTCATGGATGCACCACTAAATCTAGTCATCAAACCACCTGGTTTGTTATCAGCTATGATCATCGTGCAAGAAGCGAATGATTTGTTGCTTCTCTTTGATCACAGCAATGATACCTAAACTGGAGCGGAGGCTGGAGAGGAGTGCTATTTTCATTCAGCACAGGACACCTGAAGACAGTCTATTCTCTCAATCTGTACTGATAGAGCAAAAGTTCATAAAAAGTCCCAAGTTAACTGCTGAAATAAATGCTAAAATACTATTAACAAGTAATCCAGGTCATGTGCATGGGAAAAGGTACACAGAGATTAACAGCTGTGAATTAGCCATGTATGGCTAATGTCTGTTCCAAGTAGTTCATACTCCTTAAAATTTATGGTCAAAAGTGTTTTGCATAACTTTTTACAGACTTTTTTTGCAATGTCAGGATAGTTTACAGCATGCTGTGGTTGTCAATACAATTAAATGCATAACTAAGTATACAAATTAAGTACAAATCTGGAAAAAGCCATTTTTTATTCATATCATATACAACAAAAACATAATGCCACAAACTTAAATTGTGTCATAATTCTTCCCAAAATATACATGCTGATTAAATGACTAGTATGTATATGCATATATGCATTATATAGAAGAAAAAGGACAAAAGTAGCCGTAATCCAAGATGAAATTCTATACACATAGGATGATGTTTCGTATAATATGCATTTAATGTTTTTGATAGTGATAAAAGCTGTAGTAATTAGTAAAATTCTTGGTTATTTAATGAGTGATATCTGTGTATAAATAATTTTAAAGTGATAGACCCTGTTCTAGAAATTCAAATGTATTCAAGAAAAAATATAACTTAATGATGACAATGAAGCTATACTACATAATTTCAAAATTAATTTAAAACTTTAATCAAGGAGGACATATGAAGAAAAAGTTCTTTCCTGTATTGACTCCACTCAGTACTCTTTAAGATACATAATTTGACTGGTCTTTATGGAAGTGACAATCTTAAGGTCTAATGGTACATTGTCTGAAGTCACTGTCTAAACCCCACCCCAACTTCCTTCCTATTGTAAGGGCAAAGATCACTTTATTCTCATGGAGTATTGTAAAAAGATAAACCTTAAACACAGTGAAATTTACTCTCAGACAAGGTTAACGAGAGAAACTGATAGGGCAGAACTGCTGAGGTTCAGGGGAAATGGAAAAAAATAAAGAGAGAAGCAGCAAGGTGCTTTATCAGTCCCAAATTTAGATCACAAGAAGTTGCTGGGTTTTCCTAAAGTGAGGCTTACACTCCCTTTAGTAACTTCCAAGTGGCCAAGAGTAATGGCTTCAAGGTATATAATTACAGACATAATTTTAGGGAACTGAAATGCAGTAAGTATCTTTGGATGGAATGTTAGATTGGTATGTGACAGTTTGTTGTGAATAAAAAGACTATCCTCTCTCACAACAGAACTCTTTTTTCCACAAGAGAAGTCCTAAAAACATTTTTATTCACAACAGAAGTCTTAAAAAAAAGACAAAAAGTTATGCAAATGTCAAAAGGCTGAGAGAACAGAGAATTCTCTATATAGTAATTATACTGAGTAACAAAAGTTCTAGAACAATCAAAGTCCCACATACTGTGCTACAAAGAAGAGAGACTTTGGAATGAAGTTTTCAGACGGTCCATATCTCAATCTGATCTCCTGACCTATTTTGCCAAGTTCCTTACATAAACATCATAAGTATAACTGATCTGTTGTCCACCCAACTGCACATTGAATACTGTTTTTGAGTTATCCTGCAAGTGAATGTACATGCTATATTATTATTAAAAGGAAACTGGGAAAAATACAAAGGAAACAAGATCTGTTTCCAAATAGAGGAGAAAGCCAGTTCACTGCCTCTGGCATTCATTCTTTAAAGAACTTTTTTTTTTTTTTTTTTTTAATGTGACTAAGACTAGTGGACACACTTTCTCCCTGCACACTCTCCCTTCTAGAAAATCCTGACTGCCACTGTTGTTTTAGTCTAACTTACGATGCTTGTGAAGCTCTTAGCTGATCTATTAATACACTGGAGATACCTGAGATGGACACTGTTTAAGAGGCTGATGGTGCAAAAAACATTACCATCTAATTTTGTTCTTCTGATATCTGAAGAAGCAAAGAACTTTCTCTGAACGTAACTGGTATGTGGCTTTGAAGCATGTGACAAACTTGTGCCTTGAGAAAAAGAAAGGAAAGGAGAAGACTTGTTAGTCTTTCCTTTAAAGGTACTCACTTTTTTGATTGGGCCTTTTCTGTAGAGAGCAATACTTTCTGCAATATTCAGACAAGACAGCCTTGTCATCTACACTGCTGAGCCAATTTGCATTATAGGCCTTAACTGGGTATAAAAGACTAAAGTGGAATAAGTTACAAAGTCCAGATGACTAAAGTAGTCAAGTTCTCTGTCAGAACAAGCCTCCATATACTTTAGGTTCCTGTATTCTGCTGGAAAGCCTTTCCTTTTAGCAAAGCCAAACTACACAGTAAGTGTAATGAGGACGTAGGTAACATAGAACTTGTTCACTTGATTAAGAGGTCTAATTCTTGAAGCAGTTGCAAGTCCTTTGCAAAGTCTGGGGGAAGTGGTTGAGATTAAGTAAATCAGCCATCTGTATGTAGGTAGAAATGTATGCCACCTTCAGTTGGCTATCATCAGTATTTTGGGAACACCTGAGATGCAGCTGACATGGGGAAGGGAAGAATCTTGTAACCAATAACAACAGAACTGATAAAATAATCCTACACATTTGTGTAGCAAGCAATTCTGCTTATGTGAAAATGAGCCCCTGTGGGGTCAAAAGTTCCAAACCAGTGCTGAAAGGAGTAGGAAGGCATAACCAAAACTTGAACTTTTTGAAAAAAGGAATTTAACTTTCTAAGATCCAAAAATGCAATGTAGTCCTATGTCTCTTTTGAGGATCAGAAAACATCTCTAACAGAAGTCTTTTCCCCCAGTATCTTTGTTCCTGGTTCCAAGAGACACCTTTAACAGTTCCCCAAAATGGAACTGACTACCCAGTCATAGTTTCATAGTTTCTAGGGTCGGAAGGGACCTGAGTAGATCATCTAGTCCGACCCCCTGCCATGGCAGGAAGGAGTACTGGGGGTCAAATGACCCCAGCAAGGTGCTCATCTGCCCACACTGCAACTGGGCAGCAGAAAGGAACAACAGCAGAAAAAAAAGCAGTTGTGGCAGCCAGGTTCTAGTGCCAGCCCTATCTTCAACCTAAGCTGGGTCATTCTGGCCCATCACCAGAAAACAGCACTGACCACTGCTCTAATAAAACATTTTATTTTATCACTGACAAAAGGAAAGGACTGACTATGCATGGCACAAATGAGCCTTTTTACATTATCACTTTTCATAGCAGACCCGTACTTTAACCATTAACTTATTAATGTTTGACCAGCTGACTAATGGAGCTGAAACAGAGAACACTTTAAACGATCTTACCTAGAGAAATTTAAAAAAAAGTTAGGATCCAGGCTGCCTGTTGACACACTCCACCCCCACAGACTGAACCAACTGCTTTCTGCTGACTCACAAGAAGCACTGAAAAGCAGCAGCTGCGATAGCATTACAGCCCATTCATGTGCCAGAGTAAAGACAAAGAACACTTTCAAAAAGGAATAAGCCAGAAGAACAACAATATCCAGAAACACCTGTCTACATCTTCAGCCAGTCCTGGTCTAACACAAGCAGCTAAGTTCTGGCAATGATTTTCAAACAAACCTCAGGATATTAACTTACAGGGGGTATTACCTCTCTGAAGTGCAATCGCAAGTGTCATAGTGTGTAGTTAGTAGAGTCAGAAGGGACCTGAGCAGGTCATCGAGTCTGATCCCCTCCCAAGGCAGGAATGACCCCGGACAGATGTTCATCTAGCCTCCTCTTAAAGACCCCCAGGGTAGGAGCCAGCACCACTTCTTTTGTTAGATCCTAGCCGCCCTGACTGTGAAGTAACGCCTCCTGATATCTAGCCTAAATCTACCCTCTGCCAGCTTGTGACCGTTATTCCTAGCCACTCCTGGTAGTGCATGGGGGAACAGGGACTCCCCCAGTGCCTGCTGGTCCCCTCTGACTAGTCTGTAAACAGCCACTAGATCTCTCCTCAGCCTTCTCTTGTGGAGGCTGAACAGGTTCAGGTCCCATAGCCTCTCCCTGTAGGGCCTGCCCTGCTGCCCCCGATCATGCGAGTGGCCCTCCTCTGGACCCTCTCCATGTTGTCCACATCCCTCCTGAAGTGCGGCGCCCAGAACTGGATGTAGTACTCCAGCTGAGGCCTGACCAGTGATCCTCCCCCACTATGCAGCACCTCCTTGGACCTGCTTGAGATGCATCTGTGGATGCATGACAAGGTGCGGTTGGCCTTCCTGACTGCATCCCCACACTGCTGGCCCATGTTCATCTTGGCATCAATAACAACTCCAAGATCCTCGGCACTGATGAGACGGGAGTTCCCCAGCCTGTAGGCATGGTGCTGGTTCTTCTTCCCCAGGTGCATCACCTTGCATTTGTCTGTGCTGAATCCCATCCTATTCTCATCTGCCCACCCTTGTAACCTGTCTAGGTCCAATTGTAGCCTATTGCTCCCTTCTAGTGTGCCCACATCCCCCCACACCTTAGTGTCATCAGCAAATTTGAACAGGGTGCTTTTCTCCCCCTTGTCCAAGTCACTGATGAAGATGTTGAACAGTGCGGGCCCTAGGACCGAGCCCTGCGGAACCCCACTGCCCACGTCCTTCCAGGTTGAGAAGGACCCATCCACCACCACCCTCTGGGTGCAGCCCTCCAGCTAGTTGGCGACCCATTTGACTGTGTCGGTGTCAACACCACAGCCCCCCAGTTTCTTGATGAGAACGGGGTGAGAGACAGTGTCAAAAGCCTTCCAGCAGTGCAGGAAGGCTATGTCCACTGCTACCCCTGCATCTAATGGTTTGGTGATCTGATCGTAAAAGGCTACCAGGTTGGTCTGACAGGACCTGCCACTGATGAACCCGTGTTGGTTGCCCCTAAGCATGCAGTCCCCAGCTGGCCTCTTGTGGATCCCATTGGATGATCTCTGGAATGCATCAGTAAAGCAACTCCTTTCCTGACTACATGAAATATGAACAAAGTCTACAAAAATGGATAAAAAGATGCACAAACTATTTTAAAGATGGTCTTATGGTTTTTGAGCATGGCATTACTTATTTCTTTTCTCACTGCAGGAAAAAAGGGACTATTGTTAGTCTTTACTTTATATAGGCTTTTTCTACAGAGTAGTACTTTCTCCAAAACTTTGGAAGAGGATACCCCCAGTTCAACTGAAAAGAAAATACAGCTGTAATGAAACATGAAATATTTTTCCAGTTCAAAAGATGTGACCCTTACCATACTGCTGATTCACAGATGACATCACTTTTAAGAACAGGGCTGTACAGCTTCTAAGTTGCCAGGGCCACGACTAATGTGATCCACACGGTCCTGGGCAGCTGCACCACCTTCACCATGCACACGGATGGCTGCTGCACTGTGTGTATGGGTGGCACTTCCCTCCTCATCCCTCCCACGCCCCAGCTCTTTTGCTGCACTGTGCCACCAGTGCTGTGGATGGCACTGGCTGCTCCCAAGAGTAGGAGCAAGAAGCAAAAGCTGAAGAGCCTAGAGATGCCGGATGTAGCAGCACTCAGATCAACAAGGGGGTAGAAGCATGTGGCCTCCAAGGGGTTAATGCACGGCCCCAAAACAACATGCCGGCTGCCACTTGAAGAGCACTATCTTACAATATTTCAGATCTCTGATTTGTAGGATCTCTAGTGCAACACCAGCTGAACTGCTCAAGAATTTTCATCTGTTTTATACAGCTTTTAACCTCCAGCCAGAATTATACAGTTTTATTCTATAACACTATGCCAGCAGGATGCATAGAGCATCCTGGAAGGCATCAGTTGTTAAGGGATTTGTGGCAGCTGGCCAAAAGCACAGTTGCATCTATATCCATTTTCTGTCAGCTGCTGGGTGGCGACTGAGCCTTCCTTCACTTGTATGACTGGCATTAATCTGCTAGAAGAGTTTTCTGCCACCACAGAAGTTCTGCCAGTAGAAGTAGCAGCTCTGTACAGTTTAAACCAGGCTGTACTTGTTTTTTTGAACTGGAAGATGCCTCAAGTGTTTTTTTGGTTTTTTTTTTTTAAATAGAACCCTAATGTAGAGTTTGCTTTTCACATAACCCACTACAGTCTCTGGACAACTACCAATAACACAAGCTATTTAAGTTCCACTTCCAAGTTTGGATGTGAACTGGTAAATCTATGATATTTTACATAATTGTACTTCATGTTTACCTCCTACATTTAAAAAAACAACAACTTATGGCTAAGACAGGATTGCAAGACCCATATTCATTTTATAATAATGTATTAAAATATTAATAAATTTCACTGAGTTACAAAGAAATAAGTGTAGGGTCCTAATTACGATCAAATATGAATGCATGTCTTCATAAATAACTGTACTACACATTAAGTAATTACAACCCCTAGCAAAGGCATTCCCTCAAATAACAGGGGATCCCTGACTTTGCTATAGATACTTAATCATACTTGGGCCTTAAACTTCTGAAGTACCTCCACTGGTTTATTAAGGCTATTCTAAACCAAGATATATATTACTACAAAGAAAAGATTTTCTTTTACAGGTCTCAGAAGTATACCAGGTGCTTTCCAAAAACATATGATAAAGTCATTGCCCTGAAGAGTTTAATTTTAGACACGATGCAACGAGGGATAGAGTAGCAAAAAAGAGGTAATATGCACACACAGAATCACCATCAACTTAAAATGCTTTGTATATTTTCTTGTATTAACCAGCTTCTAGCAGGTAATACAACAAAGCATAATAGTTAAAAAGTCAGCTTCATATGCCATGAAAACAACCTGGCATTAGTAGTACACTTCCATACTTTTAAAAAGTAACAACAATAGCCAACAGGAAAGTCCTATATTTGCAATCTGTTTCAAGGAGTTATTATTGGTAGGCCCAAAATAAGACCCCTTTATCCATTTGTAAGGGTAGGCAGAATTGTAAGCACGCTTTCCATTAAAAGTAACTCATTACTGGATACTTTCTGAACAATTAAAAGTTCAAAGTAGTAAAGTAGTATTTGCTTCTTTATTGCTCTTGTTTATATGATGTTTGTGGCATAATCCCTGGCCCCTGTATGCACATGTGAGAGGGTGTTTCAACAAGAGTAGGATTTTGTGGTTTAAAATGGCTAGCAAAAGAACAGTTGTTCCTAAATTTGAGAAATTATATTGCATCACAATCATATTTATTTGTTCAAGAAGCAAAAACTAATCACTTTTCTACTCTGGAGTAGAAATGAATACATCTCGTCTTAAATACCATTTTGTAAGCAAAATCTGTAGCACATAGTACAAGAAACCTAACTAATATTATTTCAAAGCAGATGAACAGAAAATTTTAGTCAACTGTCAGGTAAATAAAATAATCATAATTTTTATTATAAATGTGTAATATTTAATGCCAGAAGTCAGCCTTATGTATTCCGTTTGAAAAAGTTAAGTTGCATTTCTGTTTGCACTACAAAATAAATGTACAAATAGAAATAAAGCAACTGCCATTTAAAAACCGTATATTTAGAATTTCAACCAAGGTGAAGCTGGTGCTTTTCAGTGTTTTACCTGAGAGGGACTAATGAGGCCTGTTTGATCATGAAATGCTGATCACTTTACCTCTGAAATTCAGGTGCCTTTAAGTTTGGATATGGGCAGCCAAAGTGTACATGGGGAGGAGAGGACTGGGGAGGAGGAGGGGGGGTTGTCTGTACCACTCCAAGCAAACGTCCCTTTGATTTAAAAAAAAAAAAAAATCAGAATTAAAAACTACTAGTGACAGCTTCCATTTCTAAGCTCCTGAAACATTCTTCAATACAATACAATGACAAAGCAGTTCCTGCATGCAGTGTAGTGGTTTTTAAGATATGTGATGGGCTGCCAACCCAAGTTTTGGGTTTGTTATTTTAACTGACAATATGTAAACTTTACTGATAACCAAACTTTTTGACTGACATATTTTTTTACTGTAGTTTAAGAGTGCTGTTGTAGCCATGATAGTCCAAAAATTATGAGAGGCCAAAGGATTTCTTAGGGTGATATTTTTTCTTGGACCAACTATGTAGCTAGGATGAAGTTATATAAACTTCCAAACCCACGACATTAGGAAGAATGCCTTACATTCAAAAGCTTGTTTGACTATCTCAGCTACATAGCTGGTCTAAGAAAAGATCTCACTAGAAGAAATCCTTGCCTCTCACATATGTTTGTACTGACATATGTTTTAGGTAATATAAATATAATCCTTCTGTCAGGGCCTGGACATCAATAAGAGCTGGGCTCAAATTTAGGGGTTTAACACAAACTTTCTAAACCTGGCTTGAGCCCTCACCCAGAATAAAGTCCTGCTTGACTGCAATAATGATTTTACCAAAATAATGCCCCCAATCCAGGGGCCCCTATTTACTGCTACATCTTGATACACCCCCAACTGCACCCTGCTGTCCCTACCCCAACCTGACCCCTGCCAGCCCCACTTCTGTCCTGCCTGGACTCCACCTGCCATCTCTCTCCCACCTTGCAGCTCCATCCCAGCTGCACTGCCATGTGATCTTACCTACCTTCTAAGTGAGCAGCCATTGCAGGCAGGCAAAGGCTAGGATGCAGCAGCAAGACATGGCAGGGGCCAGCCACAGGGGCTCCTGTGGACTGTAAATTCCTGACAGACAGTTCTCTGCAGAGTACCAAGCTGCACTTGAGCTCAGACAAAAGTTGTTGCTGCTGTGCTGTCTAGTAACACTTACATCCAGCCTCTATCAAGCCCATGGTTTCTTTTTCTTCTCTCTCTTTTTTAAAACAGACTCTAAGGATAAGCCTTTTTAGACTTGTTTTCTTACAAGCTGACAACCCTGACCTAGGAGAGTGTGACAGAATCAAGGTTAATTACCTCTGAACTAACCTACAAATCAGTCACTGACCTTTTATAATGGCAAGCCTAATGCACATTTCATTATCTGTGTTTTTACAAGCTATTTCCAAAGTCCTTTAGATTACAAAGACCAGCTTTCCTACAATAACATTCTTGTTCTTCCTTTAAATTGCATTTTTTTCTACTGTTTGATCAAAGGCTTACAAAATATTAGGCCACAACTCTGCAATATTGCTCCAAAAATAGGTGGTCTCTTGCATTCATAGAATCACAGAGAAGTAGGGCTGGAAGGGACCTCCAGAGGTCATCTAGTCCAGTAGTCTTCAACCTTTTTAAGTAGATCACCTTTGGCATTTAAAAGCAACCCAAGATCTACCACGCGCCAGCCACCCCCAGCAGGTAAATCTGTGGGGAGGGGCAGATTGAAGCAGAGGGAGATGACATTATTTGGGGCCACACCTCGCCAGCAGGCCAGTCCCACCCAGCTGGGGCCCCACTCAAGTTACTCCTGCCTCTGTGGCACTGTCCCTCACTGCAGGAACCTTGATCTAGCCCCTGCCCCTTCCCTACCCCATGGACTGACCTGCTGGGCTGGGGCGACTACATGCATGCATGCGGGTACTCAGTCCCCCAACCCCAGCCTCAGATCAACTCCCAAGATCTACTGCAAGAGGCTCCAAGATCTACTGTTAGATTGAAATCCACTGATTGGTCACTGCAGATCTAGTCCAAACCCCTGCCTAAGCCAGGATCATCCCTATTCACACAGGGACATACAAAAGCCATTAGAGAAAAGCTCAGAGACCCACTTGAACAGAGTTGCAGGACTATAGCTTTGTGCAGAGCAGTTGATCCTATTTAAGAACAGCATCTTTGACTGGTTTAAAGAAGGGGAACAAATCCAGAAGAGACTCTACAAGCAACCAGCTGGGTAGCAAGAGAGGTATATGTTGCAACTGGGCTAGGGCTGGGTTTATACAAGAATGGGGTAGAGATTTTCTAAATTCAAGATTATTTGACAAGACTACAGTAATACTTTAAAACAGATAAACAAGTCTTCTCTTAACTAGGCTTTTTTCTGAGATTCCTCAGATTGGGTTGATGATTAAGTTTGAGGGTAAGCCAGGTTAGTCTTTAAAATTATTAATAGTTACACAATCACATTTGGGAGAGATCCCACTCTGGCTAGTATATACCCCATATACACACCTCCAGACACCACCTAGTGCTCTGAACTACAACCACTGTCATTACACACACGCACACAAGTCAGCACCTCATGCTATAAAATATATATATGTACACAAATGTGTACTTGGTAGTTGTGTTGGTCTGAGACAAGAAGACATATAAAAAACTAGAACTCTTGGTTCCAAAATGATACCTGTGTATACACACACCACCTAATGCTCTGAAGTACAACCACTGCCATAGCACAGACAGACGCACGCACGCACAAATCCCACTCCTCCCACCAGTCACCACCCAATGCTCTGAAGCGCAGCCACTGTCATTATACCTACACAGGCATACATACATACTTTTCTGTATTAACACATTTTATGTTCGAGGTCAAATCAGTCAAATCACTTCTAAATCACATTGACTGAGCAGAACTTGATCTTTCCAGAAACCACACTGATTGAGCAGGCAGAACTCAATCCTACACACCATGGATTGGCACTGCAACCAGCCAGCATCCTCCTCCCAGGCTCTCACCCTAGGATTTCAGATACTCCCAAATCCATTGACAACTGTCCTACCGGCAAGTCCAAGCCTGGAGACCTTGGGATTCAGACGCCCCTACTTGATCTTAGCCCACAAGAGGTCAAGCTTGATCTGGGCCCTACATATACATACATAGATATACTGTCCCCATCGCCCCCCCACTACTCAATTTTCTGGCGTGCAGCCAGTTATGACACACAGCTGCACACCCCCATGCTCTAAAATGCAGTCACTACAACACACCCATGTGCACATAGACTCATAGGGTGTTAGGGGCTGGAAGGGACCACGGAAGACCACGGGTTCCAGCCCCCCCCCTCCCCAGGCAGGAAAGACAGCTGGGGTCTGGTGACCACAGCGAGGTGCCTGTCCAGTCTCCTCGAGTGCCCGCACAACCGCCCGCCACCAGTCACCACACAAGGCGCTGCGGTACAGCCACTTCTCCTCCCACCCAGAAGATCTGTGCCCGCAAAGCCCCTTGTCCCCGACGACTTAGCGGCTCCAAGGAGGGAGCTCATTTCCCCAGTCACAGCCCGTCGCTCCCACACGCGCAGCCCGTGGCACCCGCAGCCTCCGGGCAGCAGAGCAGCGGCAAGGGGAGGAGAAGCCCCGAGCGGGAGGAGCGACGCGGAACCAGCCCGCGGCCCCCGAGGTCTTCCCCGGTGCGGCCGGCCCTGACCCGCCCGGGACAAGCCCGACCCCAGGGGGCCCCAAACCGACACTAGCAGCGTCACTTACCGCCGCGCGCGGCCGTTTAACGGCTCCCCAGAAGTCTCTGGCCGCGCGACGCCGCCGGGGGGAGGGTGGGGCGGGGCTCTAGAGCGCGCGCCGTTGCCTCACCAGGTTTGTTTATTTACCTCACTCACTGGTTGGCTGCGGCTCGCACCTGCTCACTGCTCTAGATTCGCCGTGGAGACTACGGGCGCCGGGATGGCTCAAAATACTTCGCGAGCCGGGCAGCGCGGAGCTCGGGACTGGGCACTGCTGATGGCTAGTGCGCGATCATTTCGACCCGCCTCAAACATCCTACATTTGGATCACTTCGATTGTTGTCGATCTACATCCTGTGTGATCACTATCAGTCGAAGTGCTCAAAATGTAGGCTAATGTTTGAGGTAGGTCATTGTTGCAGCATTTGCAGAACCCAAGTCACCCTCAGAGAGTCTTGAGTGACTTTGGGGGTTTGCTGTCAGCACTTCCTTAGCACTGCTTGCCTCAAAATAAAGAAATGCTTCGACTTTGATGACCTAGTTCTTACTCATTATAGTGAGCAATAGAAAATGAAGAAGACAACTTATTTGCAGACTTATTTGCATAATTTTTCAGTATATGATGACAGTTGTTCAGCAAATAACAATCATTTTGAGCTTCCAATATGATCATTTCATATTTAAGACCTGGCAATGCTGTGGAAGGCCTGGCTGGAAGCAGCCTAGGCTCTAACACAGCTGTCCCACCTCCTAGGCCAATGCTTTGAGCTATCCTGTGGCAAGGACAGTAACCCGGGCACAGGCAGCCTCTGCAGATCAGGCAGGGGACAAGCAGCAGAGAGCCAAGAAGGGGCAGGGAGCAGAAAGCTGAGCAGCAGATCTGCCAGGCAGTGGAAGGTGGGCATGGTAGTCAGGGAGGGTCCAGGACTAATTGATGGCACACTTGCCAAAAAGATTGGCCTCCACAAATCCATCTTCTTTTCAGCCACAAATCCATCTTCTTTTCTTTCTCTTACACATTACTGAGCTTGTCTAGTACTGAAGTAGGCATTTATAAAGAGCCAAACCAGCACGCTCACATGTACCTCATTTCCTTCCAAAATATTAGAAGCTTGACTAGGGGTATTCCAAGAAGTATGGGAACCCCCGCGATATAGCTGTCCCTCCATTTTCTAAATTAAAAGCAAAGTAAAGAAAAATCACACACATACTTAAAATTACATCAGAAGAGACTAGTCAGATATTGAAAAAATACCCCAAACCCTATTATAGATCTAGAAAGTCAAAATACTCAGCTCCTTACATTTTAAAGTTCTGGATTTTGTCAAGATATTTCTCTCGCTATCTTAAGAAGTCAAGGCTTCTTTCTTTCTTTTTGATCTTTAGGGACAATTACTTTGTCTGGGTACTTAAATTGGGTTAGCTTTTCATTGTCAAATTTATCACTTTTTTCTCTTGTACAGTATTAATTTATAGCCCATATTTGCTGACACCCCATATACAGTATTTATATGAGAAATTTTACAAGTTTCCATTCATGTGACCTAGAGCAGTTAAAGAATCCTTTCCAGTTTTTTTTGTTTTTTTAGTTAAAAAACTGTATTTGGAAGGTTTTGTATTAATCCTATGCCTTTGTGACAGTGAAATCACATTTTCAAGAAGGTGATTTTTATGGCATATTTCACTGCTTACTTTCCCTTTACTATTTTTAAATATGTTTTAAAGATAGTTTTGGCAATGTTTTTAGTGGGGGGGGTTTGTGCCCATATTTCCTTCTGCCCACAAGGAGTGTCCCCTCCTCCCATAAAGGTTTGTATGCAATAGAAAACGTAAAGCTTTGTTTATGCTACATAATTATAGTCCAATTAGAGTTTCAATCAGGAAACTGTACCATTGTATCTTGCAGCTATGGAACTTGACCAATGTGGCACATGTGTTCAGTTGTATCACTTCCTTCACTATGTGTAATACATGTACCTATTCCATAAAACTCAGCACAGCTCAATCAAGCTACATTTGTAGGAACAGCTGTTCACTTTAAAAAATAAATCGACCACTATTCTCTATATTTAGACAAATTAAACATGATGTAGCATAAAACATTTGTATATATTGAAACAAAAGAGACCTTAAGAACGTATGAAGTACATCTTATAAAATAAATATCATGCATATGATCAATCATAGAAGTTTAAGCTTCTGAAAAGCATCAATAGTATAAGATATTCTGCACAGTACGGGGGGGAGTGGAATTAAAGAGGGGAGTGTAAGAGTGTCATTCACTTTGCTGAGAAGACCTCTGCAATATTGCAACTATATTGCTGGTATTTTCTGTCAGTATCAGTACTGGATTAATAAGTAACCTAATATAGCTGTAACAGTTGTGAGGGGAGTGTTAGGTGAAACTGGAAATGCAATTAAGCGCTGTGATTTCTTATAACATAGACAGGGGTTAATATGGTACAGTTCCAGCTGCACTCCTTACTCTTCACTCCTAACAGCTGTTCTTAACTCAAATAATCTTTTAAGATAAAAGTTTCTATCCTCATCTTTAACATAAAGAATTAGAAGTCTTGAAACATCTGTAAAAGTGTAATAATACTCACATTTCAGGGTTTAATAACTTGGCTCTTCATGTTTCCACAGTTTAAATTATCACCAAAGAATATGCCACAAAAATTTGCATTCTTAACCTTTGTTTCCTTGATAAAAAGTAAGCAGCTTTGTGATCAGTTACAAATAAGAACGTGTTAATAAAATCTATCTTTTTCTATTTTCCTTCAAGTAAACTTACATTTGAGCTAAAGTAATACATCAGACAGTAACAACATGACTAACAACTCTACACTTTGGGCAAAATTCATCCCGAAGCTGAGGGCAGTGAAGATTTTGGCACTCTGCTCCTCCTGTTACTAGAAACAAACCTATATCACATTTAATAGCAAAACTCCCCCCGACCTCTGAGGTCAGGATTCAGCTTTTAACAAATGGTTTGAGTAGTTTTAAGTGATGCATAGGTACTCATGCAAATGGGATGAAATGTCACCATTCATGTATATTCCTAGTAAAAGGAGTATAATGGAAAAGACAACTGATCTTACATACCAGTATCTTAGCCTTGCCAGCTGCCACCATGATATTCAGATACTATTATAAACAGAACATTTTTAATGAGTGCCAGTTCCCCCAGTCCCCTGCCCCCCGCCCCCCCCCACATATTTTTGGTTATTTTTAGCATTGACTTAACAGCCAAAACAAATGTTAATCAGTAGAACGATGACTTGGAAGACCACACTAAATTAAATCATCACATTGTTTTTACTCCTACATTGCATATTAGTGAAATGTCAATGTATGCCATAAATACTAAGTGAATGACATCAAGACTGGTATGTAAGACTGGAAGTAAGTCTTGTAGTTTGTCTTATTTTTTATTAGCAAAAACAAGGATGGGGGGAGAATACAAGAGTGTTTTGAGCAATTCAGCTTTGTTGAGCTATCATTTCACGCAAATCAGATTTTAATCATTATCTTTCAGTATCTATTCTTGACTCACTGTCTGCACTTGTAACCCCTTTTTCTGGCAGAACCTTTTTTTTTTGCTTTCATATTTAGATAGTCAAAGTCCATTTAAAACTACCATATTTGCCCAAATCTAAGACAACCCCCCCCAATAATTAGAATCTATACACAGAAAATTATAAATGTTATAATTTTCCATGTATAGAATCCAATTATTGGAGGGTGATGTTAAATTACCCCTCCCCCCCACCACTGCAGCAAAGTAAGCAGTAGCGGGGGGACAGGATAGATAAGAAATGGGGCAGATGGCCTGGCCTCCCCCTTCTACTCCTGCCCCTTGCCCCCCACACCCTTGCCACCTGCCCTTCCACCAATGCCTGCCACCTCCCCCACAACTCTTGCTCTTCGGCTGCCTGCTGTCCCCTGCCACTTGACCTCCACTGGTGCCTGCCCTGCCCAGTTACTTGCCCCCCATGCTGCCACTTATGCTATGTGGTAGCTCTAGCTCCATCTCTAGCCCAGGGCACTGAGCACACAGTGGCTCCAGCCCCTGCTCTGGGCACACAGCAGTGACCACTGCAGCGCCAACCTGGCCTACCCTGCCACATGATTCCTGACCTTCACCACATGATCCCTCATTCTTGCTGCAGTGTGATCACCAACCCACACCCCTGGCCTGGACCCTGGGACTATTACAGCTGCTGACTCCCAGCAGCAGTGGGGGAAATAATTTCAGTCCTGGCCCCAGCCTAGGACAAGCAATGGATCTGACTCCAGCTCCAGCCACAAGCTCAGCTGCATCTCCATCTGCTACTTGCTACTTGAATCCAAGGTGAAGCTTTTTCTCTTCCCATGTTGAATGGAGGGGAGAAAAAAAACCTTGTCTTGGATCCAAGTAAATATGGTAATTTCTCCCTTTTTATCTAGTATAGGGGTGGGGAAAATGGAGGATCTGGCCAGCAGCTGGACTCCATTTCCCAGAATTCCTTGCCCACATGGCATGGGTCTCCATGGAGACCCCAGCCACAGCTATGCTGTGATAGCAAGACTGAGGTTTATTTTCTGCCTACTTTGTAATAGAATTGTTTCTGCCTCATGCATGCTGTGCACATGTGTTCATGTATAGTCAAAATTAGATAGCCAGGGACAGGGAAGGGGTGCACAAGCTCCAGATTGCGGCTCTGCCCTGGCACTGATCAAGCTGCCCCAGCTGCAAGATCCTAGGGGCTCCAGAGTAGCCCCCTGCCCTGCCCTGCCAGCAGAGTTGGGGCCAGTCTTGTGCTAACCCCAGCCTTGTGCTATCACAGAGCAGCTGGGGTCTCCATGGAGACTAGCCCCAGCCATGTGGGCAGAGGCTGCTGGGAAATGGAGTCCACTGCCGGCTGGATCCCGCCCATGGGCTGGACTTTGTCCACCCCTAATTTAGCATAAAGCCATTCAATACATATACATGTATATATGTATGTATCTAGCTTTGACTATACATGAATACATGTACAGGCATACCTCGGAGATATTGTGGGTTCGGTTCCAGACCACCGCAATAAAGCGAATATCGCAATAAAGCGAGTCACATGAATTTTTTGGTTTCCCAGTGCATATAAAAGTTATGTTTACACTATACTGTAGTCTATTAAGTGTGCAATAGCATTATGTCTAAAAAAACAATGTACATACCTTAATTAAAAAATACTTTATTGCCAAAAAATGCTAACCGATGGAAAAATGGCGCCGATAGACCTGCTCAACACAGGGTTGCCACAAACCTTCAATTTGTAAAAAACGCAGTATCTGTGAAGCGCAATAAAGCGAAGCGCAATAAAACAAGGTATGCCTGTATACAGCATGCATAATGTAGAAACAATTCTACTACAAAGTAAGCAGAAAATAAACCTTTGAGATAGTGGAAAAAGTCCAATCACTGTGAGTAAGTGATTTTATCTATTATCCCTAGGGCTAGGTACAGACATTCAAAAAGCCTGAGGTGGGATTGATCTAAATTATGTGGTTTGATATAAGCAGTGTAGTTTAGATCAGTAGCAAACAGAACACACATTTGCCCCTTAGCTGAGGGGGAGGCAGAGGGTGCAAATCTTGGACTAGCTTCTGTCATTTGTAAATCAGTCTATGTATGCTAAACTTCTGTTATGGGTATTGACCAGTTTCTGATCACATACCAGTAAAAGTCTGATGTCTGCACCTGGCCTAGTAAGCCTTCCAATCCTACATAAAATTCCAGAGCAGCTAGTGATACCATCTCATGACCAAATAATCTTTCCTACACTTTACAGTGTTTTTAGGCAAGGGTAAGTTTTACTTCAAATGTATAAAATACAAAGCAAGACCAATCCAGATCTATTTAAATACCAGGTAATAGGGAAGTTTGAGGTATATAATACTACACATTCTGTCCCTTCAAGAGTTGTTTCACGTAGCTGATACTAAAATGTTGTAAAAGACCAGAAAAAAGCTGAATAATATGTTTACTTTTTGTTTATTGCTTTAGACAACATGCATTAAGTTATATGAATATTAAATATATTAATAAAAAAAATTAGTAAGACTCACAATTTATACTTACATTATAGTAAAAATATCCAAAACAAAACAAATACAAAATCCTCCAAATCCCATGAATTACAATTCAATATCATAATGGGAAATAACTAAGTTGAATTAATAAGGATGCAATTATCCTTAATTTTGCAGGGCTCTAAAACGGCTCATTAATATATTTCTAATGAAGTTTTGTGCAAACTATGCAGAAGAGACTAAAACTAAAATGGTAAGGTACTATCATGTTGCAACATGATCTCCTGACAGGGTCAAATTTGCTTTGTAAACAGGCTTTTAATGGAGTTCTTGTAATCAGTGGCCATGTGCCATATGCAGGAGGTCTTCTCTAAGAGATATCAGAAAGTAACTCAGTTCAGACTAGAACAATTTACTCTTGTTAAGTGCAGCAAATAATTCAGGCCAAAACTGTAAAATAGGAGTGCTTACTGTTAGACACTTAAAGTGGCCTGATTTTAAAGTTTTGAAACAAGGAGGACTTGGCATCCTTGAAAATCAGGGCATTTATTATATTTAAGAGTCTAAATATGAACTGAGGTGAAAAATACTTAGCAATTTTTTTTTAAAACCATGACTCCTGGCTTCAAGTCACCTCATCTATTAACCAGCTTCTTTTTCAAATATCACAGTCTTGTCACAAATATATGTATATTGAATATTTTGACTAAGAAATAAGATAATAACAAGCAATTATAAACCATAGGCCTGGGGAGGCTCCGAAACAGATCTGTAACTTAAAACAATGATTCACACTTCCTTCTAAATGAAAAGTTGTGAATGTTAAGTGACTGCATTAAACTGTCTCTTGACTTACCTAAAGATGCTAAGTTTGATGCCATAGTTTATCATTTCAGTAGAACATAAACATTACACTTCAAAGCTGCATAAGTGCAAGTCCTATATTAAAAATACAAAACAACAACAACACAAAAGGAATGTGAATTCGGTCTTAATTTCACAAATATGATTAACACTTCTCTTGCACAGATACCATAAGAAGGTTCATATAATGTAAAAGACATGTAAAGTCCCCTTGTAAAGTAGAAGACAAACATTTATCTTACGTGGTATAAACTCTTAAAATAATAGCAATTAAATACTGAGAGAAGAGAGTGAATATTTTCATGTTCCTTTCCAAGAACAAAGAATTAGTTTTAGATGCCAATTCTGATCATGCATAGGATGTATAAGATGCATAGAACTGATCAGGAAATAACTGAAATAGTAGGTGAAGGGCTAGTAGCCAAGTTTTCAAGTTCTGTGCTATGCCTCTAACAGAATAAGGTATGCCTTTGTATGTGGTTAAGCCAGAAAAATTAAATTATCTTGGTCTTTGACAACTATTGACTTCATTAATGCAATGCAAATTTTGCAACATGTGAAGGTACTCTTAAAGTGATTGTAAAAATACCAAGAAATGTAAACATTATTTAACTAGTTTCCTCAGGGCAACAACCTTTTTTGAAATGGTGTGCCAGTACCTGGTGGTTGTGATTCTGAAACAACGTGTGTGTAACAACTTGCTGGTGGCGTGCTTGAAACTGTAAAAACAATTGTTTGTTTATTCCAGCTGCTAATTCTGCCAGATAAGAATAAAGGAAACCTTATCGGTGGTTTCAGTAACATGTGTTGTTAAAGGCTCAGAATAACTCTCTCTTAAAATCATCAGATTTTCTGGACATATCAAAGGAATCTGCAGCAACAGAACTGACACCAGCTGCAAGGCTAGATCGCCTCAAAGATACTTCAGATGCAGGGATATGACGTAGTTCTCGGCGAGATAATTTTATTGGGGTTATTATTCCTTGTACTTCTTTGTGCATCTCAACTGTCTGAGGATGAGAAGATGGCTGAGAATAAGATTTTGAAGGCTGTACTTCATCTGTTCCTATATTGTTTTCACTACTTAGGAAACACCTTTTGCTGTGTCCTCTCTCTGCAACTTCTTCTCCAGGCTTGTATGAATTCTGCCATGTTCTTAAATTACTTGCTAGTTTGTCAGTTTCTTTAAATATCCCTCTTTGATTGTTACTTTCAGTCTTTGATATCCATTTGACTTCTTCTGAAGAGACTTCTGCTTCATCTTGGCTCAATGTCCTGTCACCAGCACCATGACCTAAAATAAAATTTCCCAGGAAGCAAATGATTAAGATAAAATGCTCATCGGTATCTCCAGGCAAAGAAGCATCATTATTTTACTGAATGTTATCCAGGAATCAGTTTTAGGGCAGTAATGAGATTAAGTTTGTAAAATTTCTATTATAATAATAATTCAGTATGTTTTGGCAAAATGCAACTAATTATTTCATATATAAGACTACTGCTTCTAATTATAACATTTATACAAAGTTTTTCACCATTTTAATTTTGGCACTTTAATTCCAGATGACCCTGAAACACACATCTAAATTATAAAAGGGCCAAATTTTCAAAATATGCTTAGCTATGCAGGAAAACATAAAATTCTGCATGTTTTGTTTTAAAGTGTACCCATGCATTTCTACACTTTCTTTTTAAATGTGGGTCAAAAAGTTGCCAGAAAAACAGGTGTTTGTGTAATAGAATAACGATAAATCCAAGAACAAATTAAAAGTAAGCATAATATTTAAACTAACATTACAAAAACAGTGAACTAACTGTATTACTTCTGGTGAAGATAGAAAATATTTTTCTCTCATTACTTGGCTAGGTCCAGTGTTTGAAGAAATTCTTGTCTTAAAATATGCACTTGCCTGCCAGCTAGACACCTCTAAAATAATTCTTCCCACACATTAGAATCAGACCTCTGGATATGCCTATATGGACTCTGTGTTGTTCCCAAGACTGCCACTGAAAAGTAAGTCCTGCCCACCCACTCTCGCTTTGCATATTCCAGATCCAGAATGTAAGAATACTCTGAGGATGCCCCACTCTGCAAGGATCAAGCAGGACAGATAGAGATTTTGAAAGCAGAGGGAAGTGACATCCCCAGAATGTCATTACTGCTGTATTTCCGGGGCTGGAGGATGTAAACCAGGAGTAGTAGGCAGATAGCCCCAAGATCAATGTGAAGCCAGTGTAGACAATGCATCTTTGTAAGGGTTTGTGTTACCCAAAGTTGTGGAGGTAAGACCAGGGAGAGTTGCTTGCAAGAGACATGAAGCAACCAGTAAAACAGGATGACAAAAATTGTATCACCACCACTCCCAAATCTAATTGTAAGAGGCTGAAATCTGTGCAGTTAGATATCAAGGACAATTACTTGTCCTATAATAGTAAGATAGGACACCCCTTCCAGTCTTAGGTCTTATGCTTCAGAAGTCTCCCAGGGTGCAGTTTTTGGTTTACTCTCTACTGGGCTGTACTATATTTTCTTATATACAATGCACACCTTTTCCACAAAAAACAGCTGCTGGAAATTGCAGTGCACATTACATATGAAAAATATGGTAAGAGCAAATTCTGCTGTTTATTGGGTAAGATGGAAAGTAAGATCAGCAAGGATCTACAGGGAGCAGACAAATGAGCAGGCTAAGTTCCCTAGCTACGGCTACTCTATTACTTACTACAAGGAAAAATCTTTTTTTCTTCATTCTGCCTTTCAAAAACAAAGGTGTGTATTGTATTTTAGGGTTTGTTGTATGGGATAAAATACAAGAATGTGTTTATCTGCAGTGTATAAACCACGGCATCTGGCACATCTGCATTTTTTCTGCTGTTAGGAAAAAAGTCTTCTATTTATTAGAACTGTGTGACACTCCATGGGGTACCTTTCAACGGAAAACACCTCCACAGCCAAGTGCTTAAAGAAACTATGGGGCTTGCCTTGGAGTTACTGGTATGCACAATTGGCTACCACATATTTACAAAAGGGGCTGGTATTCATTCAGCAACAACCTCCAGTAGAGTCAGTTACAATACCATTTGAAAGCTATCAGATAAGAAAGGAGGGAGTTCTACAAACTCTAGTGGTTTGAGACAGTTACTGACAATCTGCCTTAGAATCCAAAAAAGAGCAGATCAAAGTATTAATCAGATAGATAAGATTTAGTGTTAAAGCTCTGATGTATTACCAACTGCTGCATCTAGAAGCAAACACCTTCTTCCACTTGAGAGGGGTGATGCAATAAGTTTTTATGGATAACCCTTTGTTCAGTTAAAAATGAAATAATGGGAGCGCTATTTTGAGCAAATCTGCTCAAAAGTGAAAAGCTAAAGACCTCATGTTTTCCACTGAACACACTGCAAAAAGTTATATCTATTTTCTAATGCTAAAATACTTACACTTAGTTGGTGCCAACAGCTGATGAAATGGCTCTCCTACCAGTTCCTTCACTTTCTTCTTTAGATCCCTGCTGGTTTTCTTATAGAAAAATAAGTCTTTTTCCAGTTGCTGGACTTTACTGTCATACATTTTAAGGGTTTCTGCGATTCCTTCGCCATCTTGTTCTAAGACAACAAAGTTAATTTCAGCTTTGGCACATATTTTTGTGTATAAAAGTGAAAGGAGATTATACAAAGCTGGACAGATGACATCCTACATCTCACTAGCAGTTTGCTTCAAGAAGTTTAAAATTAATAAATTTTAACTGGCATTGCACTACATAACTAAGTCACCCATTGTAGCAGCAAGTCTAATCATAGATAAATCAAATCAGACGATATTTCTTAGAGTTCATTTTATATCAATAGAACATAAAGTACCAAAGACCAGAGACAGTTGGACTATGCCATGAAAATTAATTAAATCAACTATATAAAGAATGTCTAGTTTATCTCTGCCAGAATCCTTCTGGGTGGTTTTGTTTACTATTCGTATGTCTGGGGTTCCAATTCAGTGATGCATTGCTATGGCTGTATTCCAAATTACTTGCACTTAATACTGTATATATGCAGTGCATTTTTAAGAGGCATTTGTACTGTTTATATAATGTTTATATTACATGTGTTCAAATAATACAAATCTAGACATGCATACAAAGATACTTTAAAGTTGGCTTACTAGCAGTCTTTAGCAGACTACAGTAGTCTGGTCTAAGCAGGAAGCAGAGATTCTTACTTTATCTTAAGATGATCTTAAAGAGATCCACTTTGACAGTATTTGCATACTCTTTTTTGTAATTTTATATTTCAAAATGAGTTTTTCCATAATTACACTTTTTATTGTGACCACTTTGACTAGTTACAAAGTAGGACATGCAATAGACAGTGGTTGCAAAAAAGAAAAAAAAATGTATTGTTCTGTGTTTGCAGGTATAAGTGCCTAGATGTCAATGGTGGTCCTTTTTAAAAATCTATTGTCATTTACATTGTAAGTTATACTTCCTGATTTCTAAGGAAACTACACTTTGCACTGTTAATCAATTTCTTTGTATTCCTGATGATTAAAGTATCCGTATATTTTTTCACCCTTTGAATGCTTTTTCAGAGCACTCTTACATTTCCTGGAATAAACTGTCATCTAAACTGACGAAGAGAGAGAATTCAATGGTCATATAAAAATGTAAATGTTGGTCTTAAAAAAAAAAACTTGTATATTGAGAAGATTCCCTTCTCTCTCAAAAGACAGTCTTCCAAAATGTCAGCTATGTCGCGACAACAGAAGGTATAGTACATGATACTTACTAGGAGAAGTAAAGCATCCTTAAAGCATTGGACCCTAAATTCTTCTCCATTGTTTATAGACTTACATCAAGCCCTGTTCTTTTTATTAAAAAAAAAACCTAGTTCCATGCAAATGGACACTGATTCTGGGGGTACAATATAATATTGGGGTCTGAGTTTAAGGTGCTAAGGTACTCACAAATAAAAAGATCCCATAAAATTCTACAACAAGGTAAGTACATCTAAAGGGTCTCAAGTTAGAGGTTAGCCAGTATCTCAGGTCAGTTAGCACCTACTTCTGACAATCAACTTTAATGGAACTGGCTATTTTTATAACAAAATAAGTGGGACTCAATCCTTACATTTTCATTAACAGCATCAAATTCTTCCACATTTTAAAAAGGTTATTACTTAATCTGTTGTGTCTCATATTAAACTTTAACATTTGATGTTCTTTTACAAAGGACATGCATTCTATCAGAAAGTAGAATTAATAAAATTGCACAGCAAACTATGGCTACTCAAACATATGTATCAAGCATGAAGTTTTAGCTAAAAGACAATACTTCTTTTCAGTGTAGCAATACAACTTCCTCCAAAAGAAGCAAATACCTTTGAAATGATGCAATACTAACTGCATCTTTTGTTCGTGTTCTCTCTGCTGTAGGGTGAGTCGCCTATCACACTGCAGCTTTAGGTGTTCAAGTACAGATTCTAGTTCACGGATTATGTTATCTTGTTCTGTGACCTTCATCTCCAGCTCTTCAGTCTGCAGCTGTAACTTACGTTCAGCCTCACGTAAGCCAACAACCTAATAAAAATGTTAGAATCTTAAAAACCATCCCTAGACTTGGAAACAGGTTCGATTAATGATCTGATACTGTTTTGAATAAAAGATGATCTTGCATATTTTATTTTAATGCCTGACTGGAAACAAATAGATTAATGAAAACAGTATTTATAGACCCACAAATAATGTCTTTATAAACCACAAGTATTTTGGAAACAAAATGGCCTAGATTGTACATCCATACCAAAAAGTGAAAGTAACAATGCACTAGAATGAAGAATTTCATTTTGGAAACTAAGTTTTCATATTTTGCAAAATATATCCATATGACCTTAATAATAAGAATACAATAAATGTTGATACAATGTTGTCTTCCTGCTCTTATTAAAACCTGTAATAAAAGAGGTAGGTACTGCTTTTTTTATCTCAGGTTTACACTAAAAGTTAAGTGAGAACTTAAAAATGTTAACTTAGAACTTAAAAGGTGTTAACTGTCTGCATTATAAGCCTTCCACCAGCAGATAGTTGCTGCCACCAGAGTGTATTCACCAATGATTCTGGCAGCCTCACCCAACTCTGCAGTAGCAGATCTGCCAGCAGGGTACACAAGGTATCTACACAGGCCTCAGATGTAAAAAAAAAGGACTGCAGCAGCTGGCAAAGAACAGGCACTTCTATGCACACCCTCTGGCAGCTTCCCAATGGAAGCCTGCTGTCACTTACTGTTCTGCTGGCCACCAGGAAACAATGTTTGTATATCCACTTACAGTTTTAGCTGCAGAATATGAGCTCTGTGGGCAAAACTATGGAGTTACACCAGGCCACAGGTACCAATTTTAGTGCTAGTAATTTTAATATAAACCATCAGCTAGAGCTAGCCTCTCCCACTCAACTTAAGCCAGAAGAGTTCTTCAAAAAAATGGAAAACCCTTTTTTTTGATCTACCCTTAGCACATACAATCTTAAGAAATAGCTAGTAGCAATGACAACAAACTAGGGTCATAGGCTACATACATTATACCCATTCATATATGCCTTAGCCAAAAGACTTGCTCACCTGCCAGATTCCAGATTAAAACCCAGCAACTGCTCAAAATAAAAAATAACATTTGATCCCAACACAGCATGATGCTTATCCAGGAGTCAAAAAGTCTGTCTGCAGCCAGATTTTACTATCATACTAAAGATTTGCTCTTGCCATTTCCTAGCATTGTTCATTCATCTACTGATCATCTCCAGCACCTAGGATTAGCACTTAACAGTAACAACCAGATGATTATAACATTTCAATGTGCTCATAAATCCTCAGCTGAGGAAAGCAGAGACAAGATGTAGTGAAGTTGCCACTGCTCAAAACCAAGCAAAGAACTGAAGTGAAAAAAAAAAGATCAGAAGAAATGAGCTGCTCATTTGTCCTGCTATTGAGGGCAAAACCTTTGGTGGCTGAAACTAAAGGCAGGGTTGCAGAATCATGAGACTGACATTAAGGAAGGGGAGAGACAGGGGAGTAGGAGTTGAAAGGGATGGAAAGTGGGGGGAAATTATATTTTATAGAGGCAGTGAATTGGGGGTGAGAAGTAAGGTTGGGTTAGGGAGCTCTCTCTCCTAGATTAAAAGCAGCTAAGCAGGAATGAATAGGATGGGATGGATTATTCTGTATTTTGGGGAGAATTTGTTTAGGTATACTATCTTATTTTAATATAGAAGCTTGTTCTCTTCTATTGTAAACCACCCTAAGCCTTTTTTGGGAAGGTCAGCATATAAATCAAATAAAAAGCCACAATCACATTTATCTGTTTAAAAAGAACAATACTGTTGTTCTTTGGGGTGCAGAAAAGAATCAGGGACACAGGTAAGTAGATTCAAAGACCACTGATAACAATTAGCATTATCAGAAGATTGTAAAATCCTTTCACTGTTATTTGTTAAAGTTTTGTATTTCTCCTTAGCTGGAAAACAATACCTATATCAGATACTATGCTTGATCTGAGCCTTCAAGAGAATCTTCACCTCCTTAACTAAAACTAAACACTGTTAGGTTGGTGACATCTCAAGTGAAATAGACAAACCTGACCTATGAATAGCCTATTTACAGCAGTGAATAAAGACTGCATGATATTCAATGCAATATAGGAGAGTTTTGATCCTGAGCAGTCTGTATTGAAAAGACCAATTCAGTTCACACCCCTCCCCTTGTTCTGGGAAAGAACCATGAGACTCTGAAACATTTGGAGGACTTTGTTCTATTACCATTGAACAGTAAGATCCAATGCTATGTTATTCATCAGCTACCACAAACCTTGTTGAAGTACTTGCAAAGGATAGCTCTGAGATCAACAGCAGACAGAGAAATTAGTTTTCCCATTACATTGGCCTCACTCTGGGAAAGAATCTGAGATGAAGTTCTGAGCAAGTGTTGGCGATTCTGAATACTTTCATTCTTATAGTCAATAGCAGCCTCCAAGGCTTCAATCCCTTCTTCCAGTTGGAAAAGGACATGTTCTTCCTAAAATAAAAGCAGATATCAGATTTTTATTTAAGAGATATACAAGAAAACAACTGTACACTCAATGTAAATTGATTTTTTTCTATAGAGTGGGAGACTGACCCAAGAGAAACACATGCAATGTACTAGATACTGGCCACGTCTACACGAGATACTTACTGTGCAGTAGCTTGTTACTACTGTGCAGGAGCATCACTGGGCATGAACCATGATGTGATGCTACTGCGCAGTAGTAACAAGCTACTGGGCAGTAAGTGTCACTAGGCAACCATACCGGGGTGCTACTGCACAGTAATGCCAGTTACTGCGCAGGCATTTAGTACTTGATTATGCAAGTAGTAAATGCCAGCGCAGTAACAACTGTGCATGGTCATTGTCTTGTGTAGACATGGCCACTGAGGAAAAATGATAGTCCCAAGTTGAAGTATTTCTCTTTTTCAGTAAGTTTTTAAGTTTCCCACTTGGTAGAGGGTCCACAAAAAGTCTGCATGCAGTACATAGGACCTATTTCACTTAGACTTAACATAATTATACTGATCAGTCCTTAGCATAATGCATCTCAGTTCCTACGACAGATATCAGCTCCTCATCATGGAAGTGATGTATTTTGGGTTCTGATGAGAAGACATCAAAATATTGCAATGAGTGTCTCTGGCTGACAAATTCTAAGAAAAATTTCCCTGGAAACTACTAGTCAACTCTAAGGCCTTATATGTATAAGAAAATTATGCTGATTTGACACAAGGTGTTATTTGAGAGATTTAACTAAGGCAAGGGGACGTGTCTTTACAAGTGTGCACATGCAGTTTCCAATGCCTCAAAGCAGTTTGAGCTGCTGGAAACTGCAAGTGACACATGTGCAAGTGTTTGCCGTGCTGCTAATTTACAGTGTGGTAGGTTTTTTTGACACCAGAAAATCCTGGTGTCAAAAAAACTGGCAATGAAAAAAGCAGTGGGCGCCTTCAGAAAGAGAGCCTGGCTGGCCAGAGTCATACTGTGGCTGTTGGCCAGGTTCCAGGCAGCCAGCTCAGTGCTACTGCTGCCCCAGGAGGCCCAGGACCCCAGGTAAGGCTGCTGAGTTCAGCACAGGTCCTGGCTTCAGCCTTCCCTAGCCCACCCACGTCACTTTGCCAAGCATTGGAGCATGTGTACAGGAGCATGCCTGAGGACAAATAGCAGCAGCATATATTTGTGTACTTAATTTTAGATTTCTGTAACTTAATTCAAAATTATTTTAGTGTAAATACTAACTTTGTATCTGATTCTTAATTTGGAACTCAGGGAAATTAAGACATTTTGGCAGGACTGATTTGGAAAGAGCAGCAGTATATTGCCAAGTCTGCTATTTGTCCCATGAAAAATGCAGACCCCAGCACATGCACATTCATGGGGATGCATAGGGTTCGCACAGGTTTGACACACTTATTCAATTTTAAAAGGCAGAATCTTGATCTCCACCTAGAAAGAAGAAATACTGTGGGTTCAAGGAAGAAAAACAATAAGGCCATAGATAACAGACACCAGTGGGACCAGATCATCTTAAAACCTGAACTTTTTACCTGGAAAATGAGGCTACTATTGTAGTACTTTATTTGAATGTTGCTGTAACAATGACAAAATTTTCAATTTTGGTTTATATACTGTTGCATAATGGCTATATTTATTTTACTGTTTACTTACGTCAGCTGACAACACTCTACCATCCTTAAGTTTCTCATCTACGCTATTTCTTCTTCTGAGCAACTGATCCCTTTCCTTCTGGAGAACTTGAATTTCTTCCAAGATTTCTCTCTTGTCTTCAGTGGTGACATTCTGAAGCTGCACACTTTTATCACATAGTTTCTGGTCCAGTATACTCAAGCGCACAGATAATTTCAAGCTATCTGTGTTTAAAGCCTAAAAAACACCAAAACCCCCCCAAACAACTTCCTCATTCATCTAAAACACAAATACATTTCACTAAATTATTAATTAGCTAAAATGTACATAGCTTAAAACTGCAGTTCCTTCAGGGCAGGGATTCTTTTCTGTGTCTACATCATTCCAAGCACAATGGCACTCCAATCCCATTGGACAGGACACCTTATTTACTAATTATCTAATTTAAATAAAATGAGTGAATAAACACTCAACTCTCCGACATAACATTAAATGAAGAGCTAGTCATAACCAGTTATGGTGACACTTGTTATAGATGAAGAAATCTATTTTTAACCTTCCATTCATTGTCATTATAAGTAATCCCAAATTATTTCTCCTCGCTCTATAATTTGCAAAGGGATCAGCCAAGTTTTAGGTAAATATTTAATCATCTGTAGATACTGTAGCAGGTCTAAGATTCTTCAGGTAGGCTGCCACTCCCTGGTGGTCAACCCCAGTCTGCTTCCTTCTGTGGGAACCTAACAACCTTTCTTGTCATGCCTTGGAAGGTGGTACTTAGATAACCAAGTCATTATTTTAATCGCGAGCAGCTCTCATGGAGTCCTTGGGCCTTTCAAAAGCCCCTCCGCAGCATTGCACCCTTTCAGAGGGTTCTCCAGAGTCTCCCCAACACCACTACGGATTCTCCCTGCCTCACTGAATCCCCATGGCACAGTCCACTGCACTTCTCTCAGGAGTACCTTCTCCCTTTGTAGCCTAAACCAAACTGCCCTCAGCTCCAGGAGTCTGGCTTATATGGTGGCTAAGTTCTGCCCCTTTCAGTTAACATGAAAAACACAGTTTCCCTTAAAGGCATCACTACCCCTTTACCATATCTCCAGTTAGCAGGGCAGGGGCCCCTGTTACAGTCCATAAGGCATTTTGTCTCTAAAACACAAAGCATGTCTTTAGCAAAGATGAATGATTTCATTATCATACATTATTCCCATTTTAAAGACAGGGAAATGGATGTGGAGAAACTGAGACAGAGATAAACTGATTCAGCCAACATTGCATAATGAAGCAATGTTAGCATCAGTCATGGAAGACAGCTTGCCTGAACCCCCTGCCACAGCTTCCCTTTGTAATTCATTTCTCACCTGAGCAATCATTGTTATCATAACAGATTATAATAGATAAATCACTGATCACCTGGCTTGATCTTAGTTTCTTGATTTCCAAGTGACTCTTCTCCTGAAATAATTCTTCTTTCTTGGTTATGATAGCTTCTCTTTTCTTTAAATCTTCTTCCAGTTGTGCTAACTCTTGCTTTTGATTCAAAACTTTCTCTAGTTCTTCATCCAACCATTTCTTTTGTTCTTCCAGTTCCTACATTAAACATAAGAAAATATAAATAATAAGACTTATAAGCATCTCTTTGCTGCAGACATTTTCCACCTACAGTACATACTTATCAAGAAAAATACATTTTAGCTTAATTTCAGATTTCTGTAACTTAATCCAAAATTAATTTGGTGTAAATAGTAACTGTGTAGCTGATTCTTGATTTTGAACTCAGGAAACATTAAGAAATTTTGGCAGGATTGATTTGGGAAATGCAGCAGTATATTGCCAAGTTTGCTATTTTCTGCCAAGCCTCCCATTTTTGATAGAACAGTCCTATTTTAAATACCTGTTCTACCTGCCTTGCCAGTGCATTCAAATTAACACTTTTGTTCATTCTGTCAAGCGAACACTCAGCAAAACACTACTTTCATCCTGAGAGTGTCTGTGAAAAGGTTAATGTAAGTGTCCCCTTCTGCTTGCTGGCAAAGAGAAGGAAGCTGGCAGCCATCTGAAGCAGTATCTTGATGCTTCTATTCTTCCATGTTTGTATTTTGGCCAAAAAAAAAAAATCAGCTTTCCATTTTAAATGCATCACAATTTTGGAGGGCTGACTTCTGGGAAAAAGGGTGATTCTGGTATGCAAATAAATATGGTATAAAGCAAGAAACATCCCAGTCCCGATCGGTCATAAAACACTGCGGAGTACAACCCCCATCAGATGAATAAAAGGCTTGCTCCTTCACTGTGGTGGGAAAGGTTGTCTTGCTTGTATTGTAGCTACAGTAGCAGAATTTTTTTTTAAACACATGATGTATTACTGCAGGCATAGAATGAAACTGATCAATCTTCCATTCAAAAGCCTTCAGCAGCTTCTCAGCAGAAGCAATCTTCAGTTTAAGTTCAGAGAAGAAAATGGCAAATGAAGTGTTGACTCAATATTCAAATGGAGGTGGAAGAAAGAGATAAATGATGAATTTGATAAAGATGACAAATAGGTAGATAAAGAAGTTGAAACTAGTAAAGGAAAATGTTTGAAGAGATGGTCTGCTGCTACCTAGTGTAACACTTAAAATGACATTTTTCTATTATACTTTTTGTATGTGTTTGTTTCACGTCTGTTTAATTACATTTTTTCTTTTGTGGCATTCTCTGCTAGTCAGGGAAGAGAATCTCAAATTCCTCAAAACTAATCAGGTGCTACAGTAGAAGATTCTTCCTTGCTAGGACCAACACATTTGAAATAGAATAGCTACCTGAAGTTGCTGTGGAGTGCCTGTGGAGTTCTTCTTTTTAAATGCAGCAATCTCTTCATTTCTGAGTTTGAGAATCTTCTGCTGTTGTTCCATCTTTAGCTGAAGTTCCTGTAAATAAGAATAGAGCACTTGTTCAGTCTTTTGTTGCCATATCTACTGTTATTTGTCACAGAGTGCCTGTAGGAATATTACATTTTAATTTAATCAATGACATTGTATTTAAATGATAGAGAGTGGGTCATAAATAAAAAAGCCTGAAGAGAAAGATGTAAATTGTAACAGTAAAATTGAAGAGAAAATATTACACACATACCCCGCTCTTTAGTTTGCCTGTCTTGAAACCCATTCCTTGCATTTCTCAGACATCTTACAGCCATATATCATGGCCTATGAGAAAGTAAAAATAGGCAAAATCTTATCCAATAGAGAAATTAAATTACTTGCTTTAATTTGTTGCTGGTCTCGTTGAATCTCTGCCTCTAGAAGTTTCTTTTTTTCACTCTCTTCATGTAATCGTTTCTGTAGCTGGGCTTGCTGATGCCTCATATGAGTCACATTCTGCTCGAGTTCTGTTGCCTGTCTTTCATTTTGGGTTGATAATGAAGCCAGCTTCTTCGTGTCCTCCTGCTTCTTCTGTAAGACCTGAGTTCACATAGTGCATTTCAGTCTTACAGTACAAAAACTTAGATATGCGAAAATGTGTCTTAGGACAACAAGGTTACATACAACTAAAATGGTCTTGCACATCACGAGTCAGATACCAACAAAAATACCTATATTTGCACATATATGGAATTTTGTGTGACATTTTAGTGAAAGATCAGTGATGCAAGACAGATAGTTAATAACCAATTAAAATTTTTTTTTGTCTAGGTTCTTCCATAGTACCAACACAAATATTATAAAACCACATCTGTGCTATTCACTAATAAGAAAATACACTTTTTGCATAGGGATACAGTGGCACAAAAGTATCAAATATCAGCACATTAAGGACTCAACTATCTACTATAATACTGCTGGTTCCATGGAGCTATACTGGCTTAAATTGGTGAAATGGAGTACAGAATTAGGCTCTATACATACAACTGCATTTCATAAACCTTAATGACAAAGAACAAAACTACCTGCACTTTCATCTTAGCTGCATCCATTTTCTTCCGGAACTCTTTTTGTAACTTGGCTTTCTCAGCAACATCTCTCAGCTCCTTGTTCTCCACCTCCTGAAGTTGTTTTTGTGTTTCAGCGAGTTCCATTTTGGCTTGCTCAGCTTCTTGCTCCAATTTAGTTATTTTCAAAGAATACTGCCTGCTTACAGACTGAGCATCATTACCTTAAACACATCATATTACAAACAGCTCAAACAATATCTGTATTTCACAGAGCACCTAACTAAACATCCACTATTTCTAAATTTCACGTGAAAATCTTATCCCTAATTATACGTTTAAAGGAAGTTCCCTTACATGTTACAGGTATCATGCAATTAACTGGTTAATTGCACAATTACTGAAACCAGCTACGCATGCAAAGTACTTATCTTGCCAGAAAAAAGCTCCAACCAGCTATAAAGTTAGACCTTGAATATGTGTACTAATTGTATTGCTGATAACTACTGAGCTTGAATTAGCACATGTAACAGGGTCCTGCAACTAAGGGGATTCCCAGCCCCAGCAGCTACCAACTCTGGGTCTTGATAGCATACCTTCCAGTACTGGGACACAGTTGTGAACTCCCAGCCCCGGAGGTGTGTGGAGCTGATATAATCTTCCAGATTTGGGGGATCCCCTAGCCCCTGGGGCTTGATTATGGCAGCTGAGATCTTCTGTCCCCAGGGGTTTCATGTACCCCTGAGGCTGGCAGATTGCAGCAGCTGCATCTCCCAGTTGTGGAGGGGTGTGGAGCATCCCTGCAAGTAGAAGCCCCCTCAACTGAGAGGGCTCCCACTCCTGGGATCTTGCTTCTTGCCAGTGCAGGGGGAGCCCAGGATCAGGGGGGTGGTATGTGGCATGGCAGGAGGCATGATTGTGTAGATTGTACAATAGATCTGATTGCACCTTTACCTGCCTATGTAGAGGAGCCTGGAGTTTTTATCATTAGATATATCCTTTCTGAAAACACTGACAGATTCCTAGATACTTTCCAAACAGGAATGAAGTCAGTGTTCCTTTCCTGGAGTTAAGGTAATAGACACATAGGAGTCCTAATCTGAATCCTCCTTGTGCCATCAGGAAACATTTGAGGCATTAATAGGGCTCCATTATCCCTGGCATGCTCTTTCCTTGAATGGTTTTTTTGTTTTTTCTAAAAGAACAAAGAATAAGTTGTCAGTCTGTCACTCAATGCTCCAAACAGTTGGCCAGCGGATAGCTTTTTGTCTGTTTCCTACAATTTAACCAATATACTTGTTCTTATCAAGTGTTAAAATTTATGCCAGCAGAACTCTCATAGTTATTGAAGCACATAAGCTTTCCCTTCAAGGTCAGGGTACAATTCCCAGGGAGTGTATGTGGACATCCTACATGTTCACAACATACAAATAAGATGGCAAATATAAAAAGAGCACATCCTTGACAAAACATAGTATGTACAACCCATTCATCCGCATCTATATAATGACTATTATCAACAACATCTTTGCTCAGCAGCTATTTTCTGGTATGTGCCAAGTTAAAAATACACATTTAGGGAGAGTTTTAATTACTATGAAGTAGTCCTACAGCCAAGCTCAAGAAGGGCTTTTCCTCCAAAGGGTGTGATGTGGATAAACGTGAAGATACATTTGTGGAAAAACATACCAACACACATAAAACATAACAATTAAATATAATTCTACATTGCTTATGTTTGCTTTATTAGTATACATTTTTAATCCAAACTTGTTCTGTGGAAGCCAGTTACCTGTTTTTACCAATTCTTTGATGAGTTCCTCTTTCATTCTGATGTTAAGTTCAAGTTCTCTCATTTTTTGCTTGGCTTCAGTGAGTCTTAGTTCTGAATTCTTTAACTTCTGCATATTTAATACCTGACTTTTCCGGAAGCAAACAATCTTTTCACCTGAAAGATAGGAGCGATTCTGATCTGACGCATACTGTACATTCAAAGAACAACATTCTGGGCTATTCTGTGACTAGAATTTGCAAGGCAAATCAGAAGGAAGGGTGTACAGGGAATCTTTGTCATGAACTGCACAAAAGTAGGACAGACTACAAATGAAGGTCCAGAAACTGGTCCATCTCTTAGTTGTTTAAGTAGACTTATGTACTGAAGTGTGAACCTACTGCACATTGCTTAAATCTATTTAAAAAATTAACGTGTCTATTTTTGTTACTTTCTGTCATCTAAAACTTAAGTCACAAAAAGCAGCAAGTAGGTGGAGGACCCACCCAGCTTTTGCATTCACTGCTTTTCATAGATTTGAACAGAGTGGAATAGGATTACACTAACTGTGCCTAGTAAGCAGAACAAAATCTGGACACCATTAAGAGAGGGAAGAAAAGATGTTGACTAAAGATATGCAGGGGGAGCTGGTCTGGACTGTCATTCATAGCAGTTGTGATGCTGTATACTGTTATCTGTCCATGAGCCTGTAGTAATACAAGTATAGGAAAACTGCTTCAACTTTACCCCTACTTAATCCGGGGTCAAAGTTTGGGTGCTTTAACTTGTTTACGTTGCTCATGCACATGCACAACTGTAACAGCTGCTGCACACTCGCATACTTTTGAAGCCATTACCAGTGTACCATTTGTCTTTAATATGCCCAATGATGCTCCAAAACTCTAAAAGACAGCAGAAGGTATATTTACAGCTACATATGGCCTTGTGCAAGTCACTTCAGTTTTCTGTCTCAATTTGCCTAAAAAACAGGGACAATACAACCTTCCACATAAATAATGCATTATCTGAATGCCTAATATGCTAAGCAGTAAGAATTCAAATGTGCTTTAGGAAAAAGTGAATCTCTGAAAACAAATCCACGTTAGAACCTTCCAAATATTTTTGTTTTAAAATGACTTATGATTGAATAGGAAATGATATTAAATTTACTGTGCTAATGAACATTCTTAGTTGTAAATTTCTCATCCTTGATATCCCTTCCAACCTTGTAATTCCATTATCTGATGTCACATCATGGGATAACAAACATGTTCCTATGTCTCACAACTTTCAGTTGTCATTCTTACCTGTGACAGTGTCAGTCTGCAACATAGTTTTGTCTGGTAAACTGGACTTGTATATTCGGCACTGCAGATCATTCATTTCAAGGGGAGAACAAAGGACAGCCTGTTTTCGTGTCCAGGTGTGGTTTATGGAGTGCCTAAGGAAAAGTGAAAAGCCATGCCATAGTTCAAATGTATAGTTTTGTTTGTTTATTTAAACTCATGCAAGATTATATATGCTTAATGCATTAGGCTCCAAACCTGAAAACACTGTTGTGTGTGCTTAAATCCACCTATGCACCCCAACCTTTTTCTGAGGCCTTGAAAACAGATTTTGGAACAATTCAATTATAAAGCCACATCAAATGTAATAATTTTACTAGGCATTTGTGGCAATTCATTCAAGAGGTTTATTTATATTGTGATACATCATGAGGCTCCATACATTTATACAGAGTGACACTACAGAGGAGACTTATATGTCAATATTTAAGTAATAAGTACATTTGATACCTGTTCCTTGGTAAAATCTTTAAAAAAACAAACAAAAAAGTTACCTAAATGCTGGTTTCTTTTTGCTGTCTGTATTCTTCTCCTCTTCATCAGAGAAATGAGAGTGAAGGACTTCATCTTGTTCTTCTATATAACTCAGCATCATCTGGCTGCGAGTTCGAAATCCAGCCATTACTCGGGCTAGTGAATAGACAGGAGGACTGGTATGCACCTTCCAAGAAGCCCAAAAAATACAGTCAAGGCTAAAAATATTTACAGACAACTAGCAATAATTGGACTGACTTTTCAAATGGCCTCAAACATAAATCTGTTAAAACCTTCACTTGTGTGCAAAAACAAGAGAGCTTGTACAAGTTTTCATGATATCTTTTAACAGAACTCTTCTGAGATAATTTGAGAATGTGTTCCAAAGGTTTCAGGTGGTTCTCTTGCCAATTCAATACATGGCACTTTTCTTTCCAAATCAGAATGGAATAGATGCATCATTTACTAATAACAATGTGGTATCTTTTAGTAGAACAACTAAGTAGTCGGAAAAAGGTTATTTGTAAGCTTTTGGGTGGAACCACTCTGCTTCAGGCATAGGAAGTCTCTGCTGTTCACTTCCTATACCTGAAGAAGGGTGACTATGCCCCAAAACTTGCAAAGAACATTTTTTCCAACTACTCAGTTGGTCTAATAAAAGATATCACATCTACCCAAAGAACTTGCCTGCCTATCTTTGCCTCTACTTAGACCAACACAGCTATAACCAAAAACCCACTAATAACAATGTGTATTTAGTAACCATCAGAATAGCTGCCTCCTTATGCTTGTTGTTATAGAAGTACAATTGTATGAGACAGTCAGTACAGTGTGTATTGCCACAAATCAAAAGTTAATTTGTTTCCTTACTAGGTAACTAAAAAAGAAACTAACAATATTAACATTAATATATGCCCATAACTCTTGTACCAAAATTATAACAATCAGAAAATAAAAGAAAAACATATGTTTACTTAGCCCTTACCTTTCGACACTCAATCCCTGAAGGAACATGGAAGGAATATAGTAAACTGTTAGTGAGTGGCACACTGTATGGTCTTGCAGGTGTCTCTAGAGCTGGTGCTGGAGTGTCACTGTAAGGACCCCTGGTTACAGACACTTCTGTCACTGTAAACTTCTCCAGCTTATCCTGTAGCTGATCAATAAGGACTTGCTGTTCGACCATTTTCTCATTCTCAGAATAAAAATAAAACACAAATCAACCTGCTGTTAGTCCTCAGTTCTCCATCATGTTTATATTACCCAAACTAAAGAGAATAACTTGGTTCTGGGTTGATTCTAAATTCTTCTGCAAGGCTTAGATTTCTAAAGTGCAGTAACAGCGAATTATGGCACTCTTAAAATACTGCAAAATCATTTGAACATGCATATAATTTAAATTAAACCAAATATGCTTTACATAAACAAGCTTCAAAACCATTTGTTAAGACATTTTTTAAACTTTCAGAAAGGGCCACACCAGGTATGTTGTTATTTAAAGACTAGCCAATTGCCTGTCAAGAATGACAGGGGGTGAGGGAGAAGGAGGGGGAGGGGCTGGGATGGAGTGCCACCACCTAACGCCCCATGCTGCCACTGTTCTGCCTCTTGCAGGGAGTGGAGTGGGGGAGCTGAGGCGAGCAGCTTTGTCTGGTCCTTGGTGCGGCTTCAGAATAATGGCGGCACTCCCCACAAGCTTGGAGCACTCTGACTGACTGTTTCCATCAGCCAATCAGAGAGCGAATAAAGCATTATGGACAGACAGACAGACTTTTATAATATTAGAATATTGACACAAAGTAGAATGGATACTTATTAGTCTGTAGTTGCTTCATTCAGGCATTTTTGGCACATAGCAAAACATGCACCAGGCAACAATGGTTAAAATCTGAATCTCATTCTAACAACTTAAACATAAACTTATGTTTGCCAATGCAAGTAGTTTTATAGATTTCATAGACATTAAGGCTGGAAGGGACCTTGAAGATCATGAAGTCCAGCCCCCTGCCCCAGGGACAGGAAGTCAGCTAGGGTCAAAGGATCCCAGCAAGATAAGGATCCAAACGTTTCTTGAATGAATCCAGAGTATGTGCCTGCACCACTCCTGCAGGAAGTCTATTCCAGGCCTTGGGGCCTTGGACAGTAAAGAAGTTTTTCCTTAAGTCCAGCCTAAACTGGTCATGGAGGAGTTTATGACCATTGGTCCTTGTTATCACTTGGGGTGCTCTGGTGAACAGACATTCTCCCAGATCCTGATGGCCTCTGATCATGTGCATGGCTCTCCTCTGGATTCTCTCAAGCCTCTTGACGTCCTTCTTGAATTGTGGAGCTCAGAATTGGATGCAGTACTCCAGCTGCAGCCTCACCAAGGCCAAGTACAGCGGGAGGATGACATCCTGAGATTTATTTGAGAAACATCTATGGATGCAAGCCAGGGTTTTGTTTGCTTTACCAACTGCAACATCACACTGGTGGCTCATGTTCATCCTGTGGTCAATCATGACCCCCAAGCCTCTTTCAGCTGTGGTGCTAGCAAGTGTAGCACTGCCGAGCCTATAAGCATGCTGCGGGGGTCCCCCCTGAGGTGGAGTACCTTGCATTTTCGGTATTGAACATCATCAGGTTTATATCTGTCTACTTACTAAGCTTATCCAAGTCAGCCTGGATCACTAGCCTATCCTCAGGTGTGGACACTGCGCCACAAAGTTTAGTGTCATCGGCGAATTTGGCCAGTGTGCTTCTGACACCAATATCCACATCGTTGATAAAGATGTTAAAGAGAACAGGTCCAAGGACAGAGCCTTGGGGGGGACACCACTGGTCATGAAGCACCATAAGGATTCGCTTCCATCAGCTACTACTCTCTGGGTCCAACCTCAGAGCCAATTTCCCAGCCACTGGACTGAGGTGTAGTTGAGGCCACAGATGTCCAGTTTTTCCATGAGGAGATCATGGGACACCAGATAAAAGGCTTTTTTGAAGTCCAGATATATGATGTCAATCTCTTCTCCCTTGTCCAGGAGATATGTCACTTGGTCATAGAAAGAGATGAGACTGGTCAGGCAAGACCTACCCGTGACAAACCCATGCTGGCTGTTCCTCAGGATGTTGCCATCAGTCAGCCTATCCAGAAGGGTCTCTTTGATAATTTTCTCCAGAATCTTACTGGCGATCAAGGTCAAGCTGATTGGCCTGTAAATCCCAGGATCTACTTTCTGCCCTTTCTTGAAGATGGGTACCACATTGGCCTTCTTCCAATCTCCGGGCACTTCTCCTGAGTGCCACAAGTTTTCGAATACTTTTGCCAATGGCTGGGCTATGACACCTGCCAGTTCCTTGAATACTCTAGGGTGTAATCTGTCAGGACCAGATGACTTGAAGGTTTCCAGCCTCTCAAGGTGTTTCTTTACAAGGTCCCCACTGATGCTGGGTATAAATATGCCCTCACCCTGGCCATCCCACATCATGCTAGGCAGGGCGGTCCCTTTGGGCTGATGAAAGACTGACACAAAGTACCCATCAAGCAGGTTGACTTTTTTCTGAGCGTCAGTTATCAGTTGTCCCATTTGGTTCAGCAGAGGTCCAATGTTACCCTTGCTTTTTTTCTGACTCCCTACATATCTGAAAAAGGACTTTTTATTATCCTTGATACGTGAAGCCAGATGGAGTTTCGTTGCCGCCTTGGCTTTCCTGGTCCACTCCCTGCAGGTACGGACTAGTGCTGAGTACTGCTCCTTCATGGTGATTCCAGCTTTCCAGCCTTTATAATTCTCTCTTTTTAGGCATAGGAGGTCCTCAAGTTCCCTGCTGAGCCAAGGGGGTTGCTGTGCCCTTTTGCTACCCTTCCTCCGAGATGGGATGGACATCCCTTGTGCTGTCAGGATCGCTCCCTTGAGGAGCAACCACTGCTCTTGGACTCCCCTTCCTGTTGAGCTGTGGTCCCTTAGGGTCTCAACAATGAGCCTCCTGAGCTTGTCAAAGTCAGCTTTCCTAAAGTCGAGGACTTCTGCATTGCTGACTGACTTGCCAGCTTTGCAATGGATAGTAAAGGTGATCCGCCCATGGTCACTATCACCCAGTTTTATCAATTCTTAGGTCACTGACTAGATTATCCCCTTTGGCCAGTACCAGGTCCAGCAACACTTTACCATTTAAATTATTTTCATTAGTGATTTTATTAAAGTTACACATTCATAAATAATTGAACGATCAGGCCCTCAATTTGTCTTGTGTATTACATCACTTTTCCCCAATTATCTCGCAGTTCTATTAGTGATACTAAACTGGAGAACTTATTTGCACGTCTTTTCCACACTAGCCTTTGTTTAAATTTATCTGCTTCATAGCTTTTCTCTCCTAAACTGACCATAAGATGACTGTCCTGTCCTTTTTCAAACCCATCCTCAAGATCAGTTTCTTTCCACTACACCTACAAAAATTTGCCAGCTAAGAACAAAGAGAATGAAGAGCAGATACCTACAATGACCATACAGATATTTTGTTTCAAAATATACATTTTCATGTCCAACTTCATATGTTTGTTTTCATTCACTGATAGTGCAGACAGTGGCTATGCAGAAACGTTCATTTTCAAATGGAGGAAATCACTGTTCTCCCAGTAGAAATCAAGTGTACAGATTCTCAGGCTTTTTCTTCAAAATCAAAAATTGCTGCTCTGGGAGAAAAATAACCCAGGAACAACCAGAATTAAATTGCTCCTGTAAAAGTTTCTCCCAGGAGTCCTGTCTGCATACTTTGTCTTGGTTTAACACCTCCAGGGGACCAGAAGGAGCGGAGCTGGAAGAGAAGCTCAGGTGTTTTCCTGAGAATGGGATCATGAAGACATGGAGGGGGGTAGCTTCTTTCCCTGTCCCATAGACCAGGAGATCAGGAGAACTGCAGCCACTGCTCCCTGACTCTTTTCTGAAGTAGGCAGTCCCCAGTTTCAGAAAGAGGCAAGGGGCTTTGCTGACATATACTGGCTTCCCCTTGCTACCCTGCCACTTAGTTGAGTGGCAGGGCTGCAATTTGAAAGCTAGTGGCTGAGGCTGACTTCCAGCCACCAGTTTTTAAGTTGCTGCCTAACCAGTCAGTTGGGCAGCACGGTGGCACGGGGAAGCTGGCTGGAGCCAGCAACTGAGTCATGGAGGCTTTTCCCAAGCCCTGCTCCTGGCCATCCGAGTGACTGATAACAGATTATACTAATGGAATATATCTGGCAAGTTTAACCAACACATGACATAAAACTTCATATATATCAGGGGTGTCAAACATGTGGCCCATGGAGTCATGTTATGCAGTCTGCAGGGCTCTAGGAGGGGCTAGGAATGTGGCAGTGGGGTGAGCAACAGTGGTAGCATTAAACTCTGTGACTCTACAAGCAAATGCAGCAGTCTGGGGAGAAGTGAGGGTTAATGAAGCTATCACTTAACCTCCTGCTGAGTTCCAGGGCATAGAGCCCTGCTGGGGACCACCCATGGTACAAGTGACAGGAGTATTAAACCGGGTGACTCCCTAAACTGACACAATAGCTCAGGTACCCTTAACACTGCCACTGCTTGCCCCACCACCAGAGCTGGGTCCAGATTAGCCGCTAAGAAGACTTTCGGTTCAGATCTGGCCCAAGCGGCCAAATGAGTTTGACACCCCTGATATATATGATTCGTTTCCACATAGTATCATGTATATGTATTGCAAGTTACTTTTACAAATCTGATTCACTGTGAGGTGCATTCAAATTGCATGCCGCTTGAATATTGCTTAAAACTATCTGACTTAAATAACTGCTTTTTGGTGGGGAAGAATTGACTGAGCTAATGTTCGGTAGTTAGAAAGTGTCAAGTTATAAACCTAGCTCTGCCACTGACATGATGTGTGACCTTTGGCGAGTCTTTTAAGCCCCACAGCTAAAGCTTTTGCAGACAGATTTTTACATTGGGACAATTATTTTGATAACATTAAGGGAGAGAGGGTGCAAGTAAACTGGGCTTTTTTAATCCCAACCTAGTTAGTCAAGGTAAATCTGCATCTCTAGCTTGGGGCTACCTTTATACAGTAAGGGTAAAAAAACCCCCACCCATGCCTTCCTAGAGACTACAGAAAATGAAGATAGGAGGAAGAAAAGAAGAAAGTGATAGCTGGTTTACTTACCTTTTATGTTATACAATCACCCAGCAGTGATCTCTTCACAAGGCAATGGAGAAAAGGGGAGGAAAAGGGAGAACATAAGGTTGGAGGAAAGAAAGAGAGAAAAGGAGACTGAAGAAAATAGCAGTAACTATCCCATATTTGGAATATTTACATCTGATTTTCTTTAATATTTTTAGAGAATCCTTGAATATTAGGAGGCAGCCAGGCAGCATTAGAAGAAACACCAAATATTTATTTACAATCTCATGAGCTTTTAGCTATCAGACACTAGACTCAACTCATCATACTGCTCCAGATGATGAAGTTAATAATTATTCCTAATATCTAGGATGAGATCCTGTTCTATTTAAGATGATGGAACTTTTGCAGTCTGCTTCGGAGATGAACTCTTGCCACTGAACTTCGAAAAAGTGTAACAAACATATTCTATAGCACCTTTAATCTGAAATCTTTGTAACTATTGACAAATTAATGTCTACGACACTTTTATTATAATATTACTATTACTGTTTTCATAGGTGGATAAGCACCAGTGAGACTGAATGATTCACCCAAGGTCACAAATTCAGTCTATAGCACAGCTAGGCTGTAATCTAGGTCCCATGATTTTCAGTCCTGTTTTTCAGCTATTATGCAGAGCTAAACCAAACTAATATTCTCTCAGTTGGTCATAACTATAGAACCTAAGACTTAAATTGTGTAGCCCTGACTCAGACAAGACTCCCACAGATGAGAAAATAGTTTTGTCTAAGTAAGGAATGCAGAATATAGCCCTAAATCAACAATTAAAATGATGACATTCAAATGTGCACCTGAACTGAACCAAAGTTAAGTAAAATATATAAGATGAAAACTTACCTGTAGTCTATTTATTTCTTGGGCCTCTTTTAGATATTCTAGGCATTCTTGGTGTTCCTGTAATAATGCCTGTATTTGATCCTGTAACACTTTTAGCTCTTGCTCCTTCTGACTAAACATTTCTTCATCTGTAGCTAGAGCCAGCTAGATAACAACAGAGAAGTGGGAGTGGGGATGAAAGGAATGGCATTAGGAAGGATCTTGTCCTTATCCTGTAAAAAGGTGTTAAAAGTGGGCAAGTGACATTTTCCAATGCAAACAACTTGCAGGCCCTCCAAAATTAGTGTGGTGATTCTATGAGGGCTCACCCACAGTTTCTCTAAACACTCCTTCAGTTTTGTAAAGACATCTATTAACATTCTCACAAGTTCCTTTCTCCATAAGAAAAAAATGCCACTAACCAGAGCTACTGTACCAAACGATATATAAATACAGTATTTCTTTCAGCATACAGAGGGTCAGTCAAGTTCTACATGCTTTAAATGCCAGGATAATATATATATATTTATCACAAAATAATGAAGACTGCTTTACTTGTTCTGCACCACAGGTGATAACCACACAGACTGAAAAGACCTGAACATTTCTATGGTGGTCTTTACATATGTTGCCCTATGTTCAGCTCTGCTTGAGCTCTGTAGCCATGGGATTCCAAGCAGGTCCAGAAGGTTACAGGGTTTGTCAGGGAGACTGTGACACCCATGGGCGTACCCAAACTTATTCCCTTCCCAGCACTGATTCAGAGTCTCTTTACCATGATTACCACATATTTCAGTCTAGATAGTATAGATAGGTGTGGGGGTTGTGGTGTAAGGGAGCGTGTGGGGGGATGTGTGTGTGGATGTGCGGTGTTGGGGAGGGTTGCTGCGGTGTGCGAGGGGGTGTGGGTGTGATGGTTTGCATGTATGGCAGTGCAAGGAGGGGTGTGGGTACATGTGTATAGTGGGGTGTGCATGTGGGACCTGCCCTATGAACACACACACTGTAACCCTCCCTCGCTGTATATACACACACACACACACACTCTGGCCCTCCCTCATTGTTCTCCCTCCCTCTCTCATTGCATGCATGTACGCACACACATACACGCGCCCTCCCACTCCTGGCCCCGGGATACCGGCGCAGGCCCCATGCTCCCACAGTCTGACCATGCAGATGGGAACCACGTGGTGCAGCAGAAGCGACTGTGGGCAGGGAAGCAGTGAAGGTGGCGGGGGGGGTAAAATAATCCACAAGGCCAAGTGAAGAGGGAAAAGGGGACAGCAGACAATTCTGAGTAAAAGGAAACAAGATTGGAAGCACTTATTTCCTTTTTAAAAGGAATTAAGGAAAAGTAGTTTGAAAACAGAATTTATATAGGTATGAGAAAGTCTATGAACTGCACCAGAATTCAGAGTGTATGCTTCAACTCATAAAATATGTGATTTTGTTGCACTACTTGCACCATGGAAGCAAAGATTCCTCTTACAACGCTGTAGTAATTAAAGCAAATAAACTCTCTGATGGTAAGCAGGCACTAGGGTTATTGTTACACATTACATGTAGCACATGTTATATTTAGATCTTAGTAAACATTAATACAACCTAGACAGCTTTCTAATCAGTCACACATTAATGCTTACTATGATCTAAATATAGATTGTAGTACCCCACCAGAGTCTTGAGCTGGCTCCAGTTTAATCTCAGAGCTGAGACCGAAAATCAGCTAATTTTGGTTCTAGACTCATGTGGGATCCCAAGACCAAGCCTGAAAATCACCTGAGATCACACTGGAGCTAGGTCAAGTCTCTGGTACAGTAAGGAGGCTGAGAGTGACCCCAGCACCACACAAAAGCCAGTCCCAACCCCCATAATACAGGGGAGCTTTGAACTGGCTCCTATGCAGTACCAGGGTTGCTTCCAGCCCTCACACAGCACAGGAATCTTGAACCAGCTCCTATGTAGTGCAGGGGCTGGGATAAGCTCCCATGCAGTGCTGGGGTTGCTCCTGGCCCGCACACTGGACCACACTCTTGAGCAGGCTCCCATGTGGTATAGAAGGCTGGGGTCCAAAAACTGCTCTTTATAGGTCCCAGCCTCCTTATGGCACTGGGACTGGTTGGCTATGGTGCAGAGGGTGGGGTGGGAACCCAAAAACTATTTGCTGGGTTCCCAGCCTCCCCTCCTCCTGCACCCCTTTCCTGCTATAATCTCCTTATCATATTACCTCAGTGAAGCAGTCTGACCTCAGCTCAACAGGTGTTCGGTAATGCGATCTGGAGCACTCCTTGCTGGAAAAGGCATAACTTTATTACACCAAGATGGTACTTAGCATGTGTTTTACTAGATGAATACATCCTGCTTACCAACAAACAACACTGAGGTAGACAGATTATTCCAACTTTTCTCTGAGCCTAATCTGCATATAAAATGAACTTTTCCAAACAGGAGATTTTACCACCTTCAACTCTCCTATGAAATATGAACTTTCATTTCTACCCAGGAGAACTTTTACAATCTTTTCTCCAATGCCTGATGAAGGGAGTTTGTGTCCAAAAGCTTGCAATTAAGACCTTTTTTTGCAAAAATCTAATTTGTCTAATAAAAGATATCACTTCTACCATGAGTCCTAATTGTTTCTTACTGCTTCAACACTCAAACACTAGCATTGTAAATACTGTTAGCATGTGCTAAGTGTAAGGTATAACAATACCCTAGGGTTAGAGGTTTTAAACCTTTCATCAGTGTCAAACCTAAGTAAAGTGAGGTAGTTGTGGGTGTGTTAGTCTGAAGTCAGACAGAAGGCAAGGTAGATTTGCACCTTGTAGACTAACTAAATCAGATGCATAGCATAAGCCTTCATAAGCAACAAATTTACTTCATCAGCATTTGACGAAGTAAGCCCCCTGCTTAAAGAAAGCTTATGCTGTGTATTCTATGATTTAGTAAGTGTATTAGGTGTTAACATAAATAAACTTATATTAGGTTGTTACTGTTGACCTATTATCAATGTGCTTATTCTTTTAATGGTACTTTAAGTCACCTTTTGAACTGTTGATTTAAATGTCTTCAGTTGCAGCATTAATATTTTATTTGGCTAAATTTGCATTTGTTTAATTATTTAGTTAGTTGGTTACCCATGGCTGGCATGTTAAAATAACCCCATATTTGCAAAAGTTGCCACTACTAATCATATAGAGAGGAAGTCCACAAAAAATGTATGTATTTTTATCATGTATTATTTTGGGAGAAGGAGGAAAAGTCATAATTGAGGTGGCTGAGAGCTCTTCTCTCAGTAGGTTGTTGTCTAGCACTATTATGAGCTGAAAGGCTCCAACCTTATCTGCCTGTTTGAGAAAGAGCTATCAGCGTGAGAGCTCCTCTGTCACCTCCTTCTGGATAACAATCCTGCTGCGAATCTCATGCTTTCTTTGAAATTCTCACCACAGCAGGAGAACTAAAAAGAAATATCATGGCACCAAAAAACAGGAGACTGATATGTAACACAGAAGCGTGTGTCAAAGAAATGCTGGGTTAGAAAACCAGTAAATAAAGGATAACTGAAAAAAAACAGTTATGAGAAACTTGTTTAGTCAAGTTTTTTTCCTCAAGTGTCATAACTCACAGTCAACTACGGAGCTAACAATAAATAGAAGCAGGAGCTTGCTTCCCTCCCCCCACCCCGCTTTTTTTGAGGAAGAAGAGATTTAATGAAAAGTATTAGGTTAGACCTGTGCAATCTCATACTGCAGTGATGGGTCCAGAAGGCAGGCAGACAGACGCAACTTGGTATAAGAATCCGTAAGATACCTATGTTGTCACATTATTTATAGCACTGGTGCTCAATCTATAGTTGCGAGTCGGATCTGACCTGTCGAGCCATGTCATCTGACCCAGGGGCTCCCCAACAGTCCAGGTTGGTGCCAAGGGAACAGAAGCAGAGTTAATCATGCTGGGGCATGAGGAGTTGGTCCACAGCTAGATCTGGCATGTGGGGTTAGGCCAGCCCACAAGAGCAACCCGCAGCTGGATCTGCCGCACAGGGCTACTCTGTGGCTGGATCCAACATGCAAGGCCAGGTTGGTGTGCTGGACTGTAGTCATGGATCAAACCCACACACCAACCCCATACTGTATTATGCCTTGCTGACCCTGAGTGTGGGACCCAGCCTGTGAAATGGCTCCATGCCATTCATCTAGCCCATGGGGCCAGACAGATTAAGCACCAGTGGTTTATGGGTTTCCTGATATGCTGGGGGATTTTGGGGATTTAAAATGTGATTTCTGAGAGAGTTGGGCAACTTCAATTTTCATTTCTAAATGGGAGTGAAAGAAAGCAAGAGAGAGTATGAAGTCATCATTCTGCAACTCAGGCTTACAAACACTGTCATTTTATGACTAGCCCAAGCCTATAAAATGTATATGTCCTTCTCTCCCGTAATGAAAACAGATTTATTTTGATGGGTGACTAAATCAATCACCCAGGTTGACCTAGCAAGGCAAATGTTGCAAGGCGGCAGTAATTAAAGCAGATGAACCCTATGATGATAAGCAGGCAATAAAGTTAATGGCTTTAAGCCTTTCAGTATCTAAAGTTTTGTAATGGAATGTCCTTTCTTCCATTATTACTTAAATGAATAATCTTAATTAAATACCTGGGATTTTTTTAGTTCCCTCTTCAGCTGAAGAACTGTAATATGATGGGGATCTTCTTGATCACTTCTAATTCCACTCTCAGCTTGTGGCATGGCAAGAGCTTCCTCCCTCAATTCCTGCACCATATTGATCCAATCTTGTAACTTGTCCTGTTGACTTCCTGTTAGGCTGATGATATCATTTAAATTGACTAAAAATCTGAAGATTTTCTCAATGCAATTTCTGTAGCTGAAACATTTCACCTGAAGCTGGGCCAGTTGGTCTTCAAGAGAATTGATTCGAGTCCTATCTTGACTCAAGTCCTGTGATCCCTGGCTAGCCTGGGACGTTGCACTAACATGCTGGTTCTGCAAAGCCTCCCTAAGCAACTTGATCTCAAGTTCCATTTCATCAATCCGTTCCCAGTCGGGATTGTAGTTAACAACTGGTTTATTTCTAATATTCTTGGCTCTATTGGCATACTTGAGGGAATTTAAAGACTCATCAAAGTCAGATGAAGATGGACTTATACATGTTATCATGACAGTCTTGGCATTTCCTCCTAAGGAGTCTTTCAGAATACGAGTAATTTTAGCATCCCTGTATGGAATATGTATAGTCTTTCTCTTTGGGTCTCCAAGAGCACTTATTACATTTCCCAAAGCCAACAGGCCACTGTTGATCTGAATTGATTCTTTGAACCGTTCACCAGTGTTTCCAGTTTTGGTCACTCTTTCTGATCCTGCCAGGTCTACAAAGTGGAATTTTGAAGTAATCATCTGGATTGATCTCTGAGATGAATCTTGTGTGACATCTACATTTTTCTGAGACTGTGCAGGCTGTTTCTGACAAACACTAATAGTAAAGATGGCATGAGACCGGCTTGAGTGCTCATTCATTTGAGTTGTACCTGTGTGACGAGCTGCATTCCCACTTTCCAACAGGCTCATCACTTCATCTGCACTTTCCACTTGATAATCCTTGGCACCAATAATCACTTCAAATATCAAACCAGAGAAAGCATGAATAATAGGTCAACAATAAGTTCTCAGCAAGTTTGCAGAAAGCTAGTTCTGCTACATAAAGAAGTCAT